>NC_091184.1:7581339-7775065 GCF_040958095.1 Procambarus clarkii | reverse complement strand
TACCTGGAAAAAATCATGAAGGCAAACTGGGAGGGGGAAGGGAACCTTCAACAAGCCGACGACTTCCTGTTCTCACTGAGGCTACTCGGGTTAGTGGCCCTCAGGTAAATCGGGTAAAATATTATTCCCAGACAATTACAGCATAACTCATAAAGTTAGGCTAGAGTAATAAATTTCTGGTAAATTTAGAGTGATAAATTTTTAGAGTAATATAAATTTAAATTTCATATTAACTTGACTGACAGCTATAAATGCCAATCAGCCTTCAATATGCTCTTCGGTGAAATATTTATAATCAAGAATAGAACTCATAAATAGGCCTAAACAAAAAATAAAAAATGGACATCAGTTTGCATATGAATCTCCTGAGAAGATTCCTCGATTAATATACATTTCCTTACCAATCAAATAGTGTCACCTTAAGTACATCTCAGATTGTCTTCTTCACCAACTCCAATGCTAAATAATATTACAACAAAAATGTCCATAACTTAGCTACAGAGTATATTACATTTTAAATAAATTTCCACAGGAAGCAAAAAAAGGAAGCACATTATTTACATATATATGAAGAAAAGCATTTAAAGCTTTGTTTTACCTTTGCTAAATTAAAGAGATATTTCTATACTTATAAGCAATTTTGAGTTTTCCTAGTGACAGCTTCTCTAGTTCTTGCTTGGTCATCTAACTTTCATAAAAGAACAATATAATAAAATATCTTCATATCTTTACCTTTCATTGTGAAGTTTAATTGTCAAACAAATTATAATTACCTCTGAAGAACATCCAACTGACATTGTGATAGCACACTGTTAGATTAAAGGTATGTTAATATACCCTTATGTGGCTCATTATCCTTCAACATTCTCTTAATTATCTTTCACACTCAAAGTGTTTAGCCTATTATCTGCATGTATCATTTTGTGCCTCTTCATATTTCCACGCTGACTGAATCTCTTCCCACACTCTGGACACTCGTGAGGTTTGTCACCTGTATGCACTAACATGTGAGTCTTCATACTTCCATGCTGACTGAATCTCTTCCCACACTCTGGACACTCGTGATGTTTGTCATCTGTATGCACTAACATGTGAATCTTCATACTTCCATGCTGACTGAATCTCTTCCCACACTCTAGACATTCATGCGGTTTGTCACCTGAATGTAAAAACATGTGCTTTATTATAGTTCCACGTTCTCTAAATTTTTTGCCACACTCTGCACATTGAAAAGGTCTCTCATCCGCATGCACCATCCTGTGAGTCTTCAAATGTACAAGCTGATTGAATCTCTTCCCACACTCTGGACATTCATGAGGTTTGTCACCTGAATGCACTAACATGTGACGCTTCACATGTCCAGGACGGGTGAATACCTTCGGACACTGTGGACACTGGTGAGTCTTCATCTTCTTTATGACAGGTGCAGTTTAAATAAATAAATAAATAAATAAATTTTTATTTAGGTAAGGTACATACATACAAAAGATTTTACAAAGAATGATGGGTTTATAGATAGGGCTAGTACATACAATGCCTAAAGCCACTATTACGCAAAGCGTTTCGGGCATGAAAAACTTAAATGACTAAAGCTTAATACTAATTGAGCAAAAAGAATAATAAGTGTTGAGAACAAATAAAAAAAGGTGGGGAGGAACATAGCTGAAAAAGCAGCACAAATACAATTAGGTCGACAAACAGCATTGTTATAAAAAAAAGCAGACATGGGATGACAATAGAGGGATAAGGTAAGTTACAGGGAATTTATTAGGTATAGCTTCGTTTTTATCCTAAACTGGTTGAGAGAGGTACAGTCTTTAACATGGTTGGGAAGGTCATTCCACATTCTGGGTCCCTTGATTTGTACAGCATTTCTAGATTGATTCAATCGTACTCTTGGAATATCAAAACTGTATTTATTTCTGGTGTGGTGCTCATGGGTTCTGCTACAACCTTCTATGAAGCTTTTGAGGTCAGGATTGGCATTACAGTTCAGCATTTTATATATAATAATAATTAATAATAATAATTTTTATTTAGGCAAAGGTACATACATAAAGAGATTTTACAAAGTTTGTTGGCTTTATAGATAAGAGCTAGTACATACAATGCCTAAAGCCACTATTACGCAAAGCGTTTCGGGCAGGAAAAAACACTACTGACTAAAGCTTAAAACTAATGGGTAAAAAGAAAAAAATGCGTTGAGTACAAATAAAAATAGAGGTAAAAGAGGGATAAAATAAAAAATATGTATAATACACACGAGAGAATGTGCAGTGACTTCATATCTAACATATTCAGAGATTTGAGTAGGGGTACCGAGTGATGTCTGGGGCCAGAGTTGGATATTGTCCTAATAGCAGCTTTGTGTTGAGTAATTGGAGGACGTAAATGATTTTGGGTAGTAGAACCCCAAGCACAAATACCATAGTTGAGATATGGATAGATGAGGGAGTAATAGTCACCACAGCAGGGCGGGGTACATAATATCTGATCTTAGAAAGAATGCCAACAGTTTTTGAAACTATTTTGATACATTTAGAATGTGTCCCTGGAAATTCAGCTTGTGGTCAATGAGAACGCCAAGGAATATTCCATCTAATTTGTTACAAATTTGGGTATTGTTTATTTTGAGATTTATTTTATTAGAGGATTTATTGCCAAACAGAATATAGAAGGTTTTGTCAATGTTAAGGGTGAGTTTGTTGGCAGTTAGCCAAAGATGGACTTTATTTAGCTCAGTATTTACTGTGGCATTTAGAGCAAGGGGGTCAGGACTGGAGTAAATGAAGGTTGTATCGTCAGCAAATAGAATTGGTTTGAAGTGTTGGGAGGCATTTGGAAAGTCATTAATGTAGATGAGAAAGAGGAGGGGGCCAAGTATGCTGCCCAGAGGAACACCAATGTTGACGAGTAGGGTGGGAGAAATTGAATTATTCACAGAAACATACTGGAGCCTGTCAGTAAGGTAAGATTTGAGGTATTGCAGGGAGTGTCCTCTGACTCCATATTGATGCAATTTAAGAAGAAGGTTTTGGTGGTTGACAGTGTCAAAAGCCTTACGCAGGTCCACAAATAACCCAACAGGGAACTCATTTTTATCAAGAGCTGCATGAATCAAGTTAATCATACTAATAAGTGTATCGTTAGTGCTTTTTTGGGTCTGAAGCCACATTGGCAAGAGCTAAGTATATTGTGTTTGGCTAGATAAGAGTAAAGCTGCTTGTAGATTAGTTTTTCAAAAATTTTTGACAAGTTAGGCAGGATTGATATAGGTCTGTAGTTGTTAACATCTGAGAGATCACCACATTCGTGTACAGGGGTTACTCTCGCTTTTTTTAGAATATCTGGAAAGGTTTGGAGTTCAAGTGACTTGTTGAAGAGCAATGCAATAGCAGGGGCTAAAGATCTGGAGGCTTTTTTGTAAATTAAAGTTGGTATCTCCTCAAGGGCACTAGACTTGATTTTAAGGGAAAGGATTATCTCATTAACGTCAGTGGAATTAATAGGCTTTAGGTACAGAGACTGTGGATAGTTACCTGTAAGATAGTCCTAAACATCAGTACTGGAAGATGGAATATCATTTGCAAGGGATGACCCAATGGAAGGGAAGAACCTATTGAACTCAATAGCAGAATCAAAGGCTAAAAGCTGACCATCGTTATTGGACAGGAGTGTTGGTTTGTTATTTAAAATCTTCTTTGATCCCAATATTGAGAAATTGTGCTCCAAGTTTTTTTAATGTTGCTCTTTATTTGGGTAAATTTATCTTCGTTGTATTTAGTTTTGGCTCGTCTAATTATCTTGGAAAGCAATAACGAGTAATTCTTTGAGAATTCTTTGGAGACAATTCCTAACCTATACTTCTTCTCAAGGTCATGTTTTTTATTAATGGATTTAAGTATTCCCTTTGTAAGCCAGGGATTGTTAAGTGTTTTGCTTGTGACTTGTTTTGTAAGCATAGGACAGTGGGTGTTATACAGGCTAAGAGTTTTTTGAAGAAAAGATTGCACTGCTAGGTTGATGTCCCCTATGTTACCTAACTCGGACTCCCAGTTGACACTGTCAGCAGCAGTTATAAAATTGTCAATAGCAGTTTCATTGTGCAGCCTAAAACTTAACTCCCTTGACTCTAGAGGAGGTTTGCTAATATTAGTTAAGAGAAATGTGGGATAATGGTCTGTTGTGCTATCGGTGATTATACCTGAAGTAAGCGGAGAGGTTATGTTGGTCCAGATGTGATCTAGAGTCGTGGCAGTACTGTCAGTGATTCTAGTAGGTCTAGTGATTAAGGGTATGAGGAAGCAGGAATTCATACAGTTGAGGAAGCTAACAGCAGTAGGGTGTTCAGGCTCGCAGAGGTCAATATTAAAGTCACCTGCGATAATTAGATGGTTTTTGTTCAGTCTGTATTAGATTTCTAAGGTTTGAGTTGAATTCGGACACATCAGTGTTGGGAATTCTATAGACTGTACCCACAGACAGGACAGACTCGGCATCCTTGACTCTGAAGCTGGCGAAGATATACTCCCCACAGCAGTCTCTAGTTCTAATTACTTTTAAGCATGTTAGTTCTTGGTGGTAGTAAAGAGCAGTACCACCACCTCTCTGAATTTGACGACAGTTGTGAATTGCTGAGTAGTTAGGCATGTTAAAGAGTTGAGTAGTATCCTCTTTCAACCACGTTTCAGTAAGTATAATAAAAGTGAATTTGTTAATAGTTTCAATCAAGGCACTAACATCATCGAAGTGTTTACCTAGGGATCTAACGTTCAAGTTGATTACAGAGATATTGTGATTATGTGTTAATACATTGTTTACATCATGTGCTGTAAAATATCTGCAATTTAGATCATTAAAGTGATGATTGTCATAGATAGTGGATAAGAGGTTTAGTTCTGGGTCTATACTTGTCTGCATAAAAAGGCTGTTTGCAGGAAAACAAGGCAAGAATGGCAAATTACAAAATAGAAAACAAAGAAAAAAGTAGAATAAAAATTCTAAAGTAATATAAACTTAATGGTAATTTAAATAAAAAAAAACTTAATGGGAACTAGGAATGTAAAAAATGAACTAGAGTAATTAGTAACAATAGATGACCAAAAAAGTCAAAAAGCAATTATAACTATAAAATGAAAAGCTTGCTTACTAAACTAAGTACACTATAGTTGAATACTAAAGTTACACTAAAAACAAACTGAGGTAGTTTAAATAGTGATACACTCAGGAACACTGGATAATGAAGTTTCTGTAATACTAGAGGACACAGGCAAAGCCAGTGTACTATGGAACATGGGAGTAAAATGAAAAAAGAAAATAATAAAGATGACTTTTTTTTTTTTTAACTAAAGTTAAAACCTTTTGAAAGGAAAGGCAGAGCTAAAGTACACAATGGTAGTTAAATGTGATTATAATTTGAATTCAGGCTATACAGCAGCTATCCCACAGTCACTGAGGAAAGAATTAAGGTGAGCTTCAGTGGTTATTGAATAGGTTTTTCCAGTGTCAGTCCTCCTAGCTATAATTTTACCATCTCGCACAAAACAGTGTTTAATTGCAGGGGAATTTTTGCAGAAACCATGCAGTTTAAAAAAGAGATTTTGCCTGAACCTGGTCAGACATTCATTCACATAAACAGTGGATTTACTAGCGACTGCAGATGAGATAAGATCAGCTCTATTTTTGTCTCTTAATATCTCCAAAACCGTCAAAGAAAATAGGCTTAAATTTAATGTCCAGACTTGCGGAAGGTTATCTTGTTATCTTGAGTTAATTTCGGGGCATTTTTTTGTGTCCCTGCAGCCCGGTCCTCGACCAGGCCTCCACCCCCAGGAAGCAGCCTGTGACAGCTGACTAACACCCAGGTACCTATTTACTGCTAGGTAACAGGGGCATAGGGTGAAAGAAACTCTGCCCATTGTTTCTCGCCGGCGCCCGGGATCGAACCCGAGACCACAGGATCACAAGTCCAGTGTGCTGTCCGCTCAGCCGACCGGCACCTATCTATTAATTAGTAAAATGTACAGTTTGTGAAACTTACATAACTTGGAGAAAATTTAGACAAAACCTCTGGAATGTTCATCAAATAATTAAAATAACATAGGGATAGTATCTTGATGTATGCATTATCATAAATTTTTGAATGGTGTCACGTTTTTCTTACTTTTTGAATATCTACCTCCCTTTCATTTGCATTAAAGGCTGTGGAATACATTGGAAATCTACTGTAATTATACTACATTAACTACTCTAATTACCTAATAAAAATATACTGTACTTACCTCCTGAAATTTATACTGTACTTGCCTCCTGAAATTATACTGTGTTGGTGCATATACAAATGATCACTGATGCTAATGGAGCACAAGTGAATTTTTTGTAAATATATGCTCATTAAGTCCCTCTTTCCCACTATGCTATCCTCACACAAATTGGCAGGGAAAATAGTCCAGGATATGGAATGGACATAGGGTAGTCGGAGTTGGCTTAAGTTAAATGATTTAAAAACTATTAGCAATTAGCGACATCCCCCCAGGCAATTTCTATGGAGTCAGGTGTGAAATATATGGTGTGATTCCATGGAGCCCTAAGTGACAGTACTAATACTCTTATCTAAGAGATCTACACAGTTGTTTCGGTGCTTCTTAATAATAAATTTTCCGAGAAAAGGGAAAAGCCAAGGGTGGGGGGGACGATGAGGGTAGGTAGGAAGAAGAGGGTGGGGAAGGGTTAGAGACTCGAGTGCAGTCAGGTACCCTTCAATATAAAGGGAAATATCTATCTGTTTGAGGTTGGGTGAGATGGGGAGAACAAGGAAAATGAGGAGCAGGAAACAAGGAAAATGGAGCAGCTATCTAGTTTTATACGTATCCTGTTATTAGTACCAGATGATTTGGTACCCACTCTATAAGCTGATTTGATGTCATTTTTTTGGATTGAATACCTTAACTTATCCTGCAATACCTTGATCACGATGGCAGCACAGTCTTCTCCAGCAGTTTCTTGGGGAAAATCACGTGAAGAGATAATTACGGACTCAAGTAGTTTATGTTGGTCTGTCTCGTCTTGAGTAACAGTGTGTTGCTGTTGTGGGTTGTTCAGATGGTTCTCAAACTGTTGCAATATTTCTTCCTGTTTTTTAGTGGTTTCATCTGGATTAAAGTTAGTAACCGAGTTCTTGAGAAGGTTTAATTCTTGTTCGAGGTGGACAACTTTGGTAGATAGATCTTGATTGTTCTTGAGTAAGGCTCCAGCTTTATTCTGCAAAGATAATAATGAGCCTTGCAGGTTCATTATTAAGGCCGACTGCTCTTTGAATACTTTCATTTGATCTTCATGTACTTGAGTTAATAACTTGAGCCAAGGGTTATCAGCAAGACGCTTGAAGTCAGAACAAGGGGCAGCAGCTCGTTTAAGTTGGTCCATATGGCTACATAATACTTACATGGCCCGAGTCGGAGACGGCGCTGCGCCCAGCTGGGATTGTTTGTTATTGTTGACGGGGGGAGAGTCGGTACCCCCCACGGCGGCCACCGAGGGGGAGATAGCTGAACTAATCATGTTGTTAGCCTGGCTAGTAGGGTTATTCTTGTTAGGCGTGTTTTCTTTCTTAAGGGCCTTACCGGTCTTACTTTGCATGGTAGCAGGATAAATGTAGGCAGGAACAACAGGGAAGCCTCGTTGATAGGCAGCAGTGAACGTCGGGTACAGCTTCCTAGCTCCAGGGAGCAACACTAGCGAGGTCGAAAAGAGAGAATTACGGGTTGGTCTTGTTGTTTTTTTCAATCACATTTGGGTCACTGTGTACTTAGCTGCCTTCGGGTGATGCTACATCATTTGTTGGTAGCCGAGAGCTCCAGGATCAGCTGATAAAAGAGGAGGGAGGGCAGGGCCGACAGGTGTTGTTGACGTTCGTTCGTGAAGTTTGTGTGAAGGTTTTCTCCCCCGGATGTTGGGAGAAGCGTCAAGGCTTGAGTGTTGTTTCTTAGAGTTAGACTTGATGTGAACACTTGGCGGTCAATGGTGGTGCTTCTTCTTTATGATAGGTGCAGTTTGTGTCAAGGTTTTCCCTTATTGCTCGTGCTGGACATCACCGGCGGGCGCTGCTAAAATGGCGGCGGTTGTTTACCCTCTCATCACCTGAGCGTTCCAATGTTTTGGTCTGGTTCCACATATCATTTTTCCAACCTCTTATTTTTGTTTATAGCTAGTCATTTAAAATTAACACTTGTATTTATTCTCATGTTTTTGAATCAAAGAATGTACTTGGAATTGTTTCTTTAAACATAATGCCACACTATTATACTTTTTGAAGGAAACAGCTCTCCCATAGTGGATGTGTTCTGAACCTTAATGGAAACTGACCCATGTATCAATCGGGTCAACCCTTGTGTTTCGTTTCCAAAATGGTTGCCCATGTTGGAAACAGGATCTGTATGTCAAAACTTTTCCAGGACAATATTTAAAGTAAAACCGAAGTTATTTGTTGTTGTATAAAAGTTGCATATTTAATGGCTTGTAGAGCTGGAAACCCGCAATATTACCTTGAGGTTACCTTGAGGTGCTTCCGGGGCTTAACGTCCCCGCGGCCCGGTCGTCGACCAGGCCTCTTGGTTACTGGACTGATCAACCAGGCTGTTGGACGCGGCTGCTCGCAGCCTGACGTATGAGTCACAGCCTGGTTGATCAGGTATCCTTTGGAGGTGCTTATCCAGTTCTCTCTTGAACACTGTGAGGGGTCGGCCAGTTATGCCCCTTATGTGTAGTGGAAGCGTGTTGAACAGTCTCGGACCTCTGATGTTGATAGAGTTCTCTCTCAGAGTACCAGTTGCACCTCTGTTTTTCAACGGGGGTATTCTGCACATCCTGCCATGTCTTCTGGTCTCATGTGATGTTATTTCTGTGTGCAGGTTTGGGACCAGCCCCTCTAATATTTTCCACGTGTAAATTATTATGTACCTCTCCCGCCTGCGCTCAAGGGAGTACAGTTTTAGGCTCTTTAGTCGGTCCCAATAGTTTAGATGTTTTACTGAGTGGATTCTAGCAGTAAAGGATCTCTGCACGCTCTCCAGGTCAGCAATTTCTCCAGCTTTGAAAGGTGCTGTCATTGTGCAGCAGTACTCCACTCTAGAGCGCACAAGCGTTTTGAACAGTATCATCATCGGTATAGCATCTCTAGTGTGGAAAGTTCTTGTTATCCAACCTGTCATTTTTCTTGCAGTTGTGACGGCTACTTTATTGTGTTCTTTAAAGGTAAGGTCTTCCGACATGAGTACACCCAGATCCTTTACATTGCCTTTTCGTTCTATGTTATGATTTGCCTGAGTTTTGTACGTGGATTTATGGACCAACGAAATTATTAATTTCAGAACAATGCTTATTTCACGCAGATTCCTTAATAAACATGAGAGTTTTATGTCTCAAGAAAGATAGAAACATAAGCTTCATTTTAAATACCTTACCATGGGCATATTTGAACTTAGAGCGATGATACTTGTATTTTTATAATCACCGAGCTCCGACCCCGCACAGATTGATCGACAGAGCAACTATCTCTCAGAACTATGCTTATTTCACATAAATTCGTTAATAAACACAAATGTTTTATATGTCTTAAGAAAGATAGAAATATATGCTTCATTTTATATACTTTACCATAGACATATATAAAGGTCAAGTGAAGATACATATGTTTTTATAGTGGCATTCAGTAGCTTATCGATCATGGAGTGCAGGGGCTAGATTCACGAAGGTACTTACGAATGTTTTTCTTCTTAGCGTCTTCGTGGCGGATACGTTGGTATTCAGGTAGATATGTCTCAGACCCTGTTGGAATATAACCAGTCTGTCAATCGGGTCAACCTAAGTGTTGCGTTTCCAAAAGGGTCGCCCATGTTGGAATCGGTGAACGCCCTAGTAATATTGTTGAAAACATCTTAATAACTTAATAAACCAAAGGTCTTTTCATGTCAGAAGAACGGCAGAAACTGGATCTATATATGAAAACTCTTTCAGGACAAAATTTAAAGTAAAACTGAAGATATTTGTAGTTGTATAAAAGTTGCATTTTTCATCGGTCGTAGAGCTGGAAATTCGCAATATTCATCTCAGAACAATGCTTATTTCACGCAAAATCGTTAATAAACGTAAGAGTTTTATACGTCTCAAGAAAGATAGAAACATAATTCATTTTAAATGCCTTACCATGGGCATATTTGTATTTAAAGCGAAGATACGTGTATTTTTATAATCGGCGAGCTCCGATCCCGCACAGATCGAGCAACGGAGTAACTCTCTCAGAACAATGCTTATTTCACGTAAATTCGTTAATAAACAAATGTTTTATATGTCTTATGAAAGATAGAAATATAAGCTTCATTTTAACTACTTTACCATAGAAATATATAAAGTTCTAATGAAGATACATGTGTTTTAATAATAGCAGAGTTCCGACCTCGCACAAACTGATCGACAGAGCAACTCTCTCAGAACAATGCTTATTTCACGTAAATTCGTTAATAAACACATATGTTTTAGATGTTTTAAGAAAGATAGAAATATAAGCTTCATTTTAAATACTTTACCATAGACATATATGAAGCTCAAGTGAAGATAAATACGTTTTTATAGTGGCATTCAGTAGCTTGTCGGTCATGGAGTGCAGAAGCCTACGCACTTGCCAATATAGTGCGTAATTAACAAAGATACGCTTATAAAACCTAAAATATTATATGCCTTCAGAAAGACAGAGATATGCTCGTTATTGTGAGTGCACCAAAGGAAATATATCTTGTTGGAGGACAAAGATAAATCAATTCTAAAATAAGTTTCCACTCTCGCCCTATCTATGGACAATGGACAAACATAACAGCTCCCCTTGTATCTGGTATAATCTACGACAGAAACACTGACCACTATCCTACCTTTCTCATAGCGAACATGTACATAACACCACCAAAAAGCAAGAAACTTTCATTTAGGCTACGCAGTGAATCAGCTTTAGACAATCTTACAGAGACACTTTACAATATTAACTGGGATTCTGAATTCAATAATACCCATGATATAAATTCATTAGCTAACCTCTTCATCTCCAAAACTCTAAGCCTCTACAACATTCATTGTCCCCTTCTTACCAAGCAAGTAACTGACAAGAGATTAAACAATCCATGGCTCACAAGTGGCATTCTCAACTCAATCAACAAGAAATATGAATATGAAAAGAAACTTAGGATTGGCCTAGTTTCAAAGGAAGTAGATAAAAAGGTACTCATCAATGCTTACCAGTATCATAAGAAAGGCAAAACTTGCATATTATGTGAATAGATTCAATGAAGCAAAAGGCAACATGAAAAGCACTTGGAAAACTATCTCTAGTATCCTAGGAACTAAACAACACTCACATAACCAAATAAAACTCTACAAGGATGGGGGTATACCGTCAACTGACTTAGAAATGGCAAATGAATTTAATAGTTTCTTTTCATCGGTTGGTGCTAATCTTGCCAGTAAAATCCCACAGACTCAGACACATATTAACACATATCTCTCAGGCAGCTATCCAAACTCTCTTCTCCTTTCACCAATCAGCCCGGCAGATGTTGTGTCCATCATACATTCTCTAAAAACCAAGGCAGGGAACACCAGTGAAATTCCGTCCATTGTGTACAAGAAAGCCTCCCATGCCCTTGCCCCACCCATAGCACTACTGTTCAACAAATCTATAGAGTATCACACCTTCCCTGATATCCTCAAAAAAGCAAGAGTAACGCCAGTCCATAAAGGAGGCAATCCGGCGGACATAAACAATTATAGACCAATATCAAATCTACCCATTCTATCAAAAATATTTGAAAAAATTATTTACAAACAGCTCTATTCCTACCTCGTAAAATTCGACATACTCAGCCCCTGCCAGTTTGGCTTCCGTTCCCAAAAGAGCACCAATGATGCAATCATTAGTCTCCTTGACATTATCTACTCAGCCCTTGACAAAAATGAGTTTCCGATTGGACTCTTCATTGACCTAAGAAAAGCCTTTGATACTGTTAATCACAACTACCTCTTACTTAAACTCCAGCATTATGGAATCCGAGGCCTTGCCCTTGACTACATCCGATCCTATCTTAGTGACAGACACCAATATGTAACCATCAATGATACAACTTCTTCCACTCTACCAATTACCGTTGGAGTGCCACAGGGCAGCATCTTAGGACCTCTTCTATTTCTTATATATATAAACGATCTGCCTAATGTCTCTAATATTCTCAAACCTATATTGTTTGCTGACGATACTACCCTTATCTACTCAAACCTCAACCCACATACACTAAATAATGTTATGAATAATGAATTTAAAAAAGTCCACTTATGGATGTCAACGAACAAACTAACATTAAACATCGAAAAGACTTACTACATCTTATTTGGAAGCAAATCATCAAATGCAATTCAGCTACAGATAGACAACATTAACATCAGTAATAAAAATGATAGCAAGTTTCTTGGCCTATTCCTAGACAAGAGACTCAACTTCAGCACCCACATTCAACAAATAACTAAGAAAGTCTCTAAGACAGTTGGTATTCTCTCCAAAATCAGATATTATGTTCCTAACTCGATCTGCTCTCCTATAGAGAGATCTCGATCTGCTCACTATATTATGCACTAATCTACCCCTATCTTAATTATGGTATCTGTGCATGGGGGTCTACCACTGCAAACCACCTTAAGCCCATCATCACACAGCAAAAATCTGCTATCAGAATAATAACTAACTCTGCTTTCAGACAACACTCAGCTCCCTTGTTTAAATCCCTAAACTTGCTAAATATTAACTCCCTCCACACATTCTCTTGTGTCAACTACATTTACAAAACCCTGTTCTTAAATGCAAACCATGCTCTGAAACTCTCCCTGGACAGATGTAATAGGACCCATTATCACCACACCAGAAATAAATATCTCTTTGATATCCCCAGGGTCAAACTTAATCTGTGTAAACACTCTATGCAAATTAAGGGACCTAGTCTATGGAACTCACTCCCTAGTGAATTGAAAAACTGTAAAACTTTTGCCTTATTTAAAAGCAAAACCAAAAAGTACCTAACTTCATCTATTTAGTTTCCTACACTGAGCTTTAAATTTGCTCTGTACCTAGTGTTACCCAATCTCCTATTTTTTATGTAATATCAAACAACCTTATCATTGTGTTCATTGCTGTCTTCTTTTATGTGCTAGCCATATGCTGTATTGTGACTACCAATTTTTGTCAACTACCATTCAAGCTGTCATTGCAATCAATCTTATATTGTTTCCGCTGTATTGTGCCTACCAATTTGTTGTCAACTACCATTTTAAGCTGTCATTGCAATCAATCATAGCTACCTATGTGCTTTAATATACTGTACCTATAATGTTCTCTCATCTTTTTTTTTCATTCCATGTAATCTGTTATCATTTTTTTGTCTATAAATTTTGCAAGTATTTACCTCCTTAAAATTTTCTTAGATTAAGGACCTGCCCGAAACGCTGCGCGTGCTAGTGGCTTTACAAGACTGTAATTACCATATTTGTATCCTCACATTCCTTATGTACATTCTTGTATATGCATAAATAAATAAATAAATAAATATTGGAGATTCTGTTCACCTAATGACCCAAAGCTACTCAAAGCCTCTTAGCATTACTTAAATAATGAAGAAATATGGTATATTCGTTCACTATAATGTTGGTGCTTAATGCAGAACACGAGAAAACATATATTTACTATGAAATAATATACTTCCATTATGAAATAAGTAAATATGTGGCCTCACAGGAAGTCAACGGTCCAGGTGTCAATGTTGTGGAGCGACTTATCCATGATATATTGTTGTCTGGAAAGTGTTTGTTGGCATATCAACCTTCTGTACACAGTGATCCAGTCGTCGCACTTCTCTCCTTAAATGATCGCAAATTTAATTTATTATATTAACAAGTAGAATACGTATTTCTAATAATATCTAACATAACTAGCCAGAAAACATTTAAGACTTATTGAAAAATATATGACTGGAAGTTAAATCGATTTCATAGAACAATAGTGTTGGTCTATACTAATCGTTATTCGTTAGTATGCGTTCGCTACTTAAACCATTTACTGTACTGATGTAAAATCTCCCATGTCTCTTCGCACATGGAACACCGAACCCTACACACTTTCTGATATATTGTTTAATTAATAGAGATTCACTAATAAAGCTTATAATTGTATATGTTATCAAAAAAACATAGATAAAGTCGTTCTTACGTTTTAGTCACAGAGATTAGATATTAGTAAAGTAAAGTTCATTTTATTCAGGAAAGTACATAAATAGTCGATTTACAAACATAATATTGGATTTATAGATAGAGCTAGTACATACAATACCTAAAGCTACTAGTACGCATAGCGTTTCGGGCATATTATTGAGAGAGGAAAGATATTTATATTTAAACAAATTTTTTTTTTGACCGACGCTCTCCCTATTGATGGGAACTACAACCTAATGAAGATAAATGTTAATTTTATGTAGATACTGTAATAAACGAAAGTATTTAATGTCATCAGAAAAGCAGAAATATAGGCACATTTTAAATCCTTTGTCATATATATAACTGAAGTGAAAGCAAAGATATATGCATTTTGATAGTTACTTGATGGCTAGCATTAAGTGTGTGAAGCTCTGCACTCCAGCTAATAAATTTTGTAATTTGCATATATGTTAATTAACCTTAAAAATCTGTGTCAGAAGAACGACAGATGTAGACGTTAATGTGACAAAATTTCAAGAAATATATATATATATATATATATATATATATATATATATATATATATATATATATATATATATATATATATTATTAAATATGACCGAAAAAGTAAGATTAATAATTCTAACACGAATTTTCTCAATCTTTCGTACATTATGCTTCACTGTTGGAGGTAAATCAAAAATCACTTCTCCAAAATTCATTTTTATTTCTAGTCTGACGCGACACGGGCGTGTTTCGTAAAACTTATTACATTTTCAAAGACTTCACAAATACACAACTGATTAGAACTTGCGTTTCCCTGATTTTATATCTACATTTGAGTGAGGTGGGAAGGGTGATGTGGCATTACATTTGAGTGAGGTGGGAAGGATGATGTGGCATTAACACAAGACAGAACACTAGAGGATATTAATAGGGTATTAAAAGTATCAACACAAGACAGAACAGAAACAATGGGTATTGAATAGAAGTGTTTGTAGAAAGCCTATTGGTCCATATTTCTTGATGCTTCTATATTGGAGCGGAGTCTTGAGGTGGGTAGAATATAGTTGTGCAATAATTGGCTGTTGATTGCTGGTGTTGACTTCTTGATGTGTAGTGCCTCGCAAACGTCAAGCCGCCTGCTATCGCTGTATCTATCGATGATTTCTGTGTTGTTTACTAGGATTTCTCTGGCGATGGTTTGGTTATGGGAAGAGATTATATGTTCCTTAATGGAGCCCTGTTGTTTATGCATCGTTAAACGCCTAGAAAGAGATGTTGTTGTCTTGCCTATATACTGGGTTTTTTGGAGCTTACAGTCCCCAAGTGGGCATTTGAAGGCATAGACGACGTTAGTCTCTTTTAAAGCGTTCTGTTTTGTGTCTGGAGAGTTTCTCATGAGTAGGCTGGCCGTTTTTCTGGTTTTATAGTAAATCGTCAGTTGTATCCTCTGATTTTCGTCTGTAGGGATAACGTTTCTATTAACAATATCTTTCAGGACCCTTTCCTCCGTTTTATGAGCTGTGGAAAAGAAGTTCCTGTAAAATAGTCTAATAGGGGGTATAGGTGTTGTGTTAGTTGTCTCTTCGGAGGTTGCATGGCTTTTCACTTTCCTTCTTATGATGTCTTCGATGAAACCATTGGAGAAGCCGTTATTGACTAGGACCTGCCTTACCCTACAGAGTTCTTCGTCGACTTGCTTCCATTCTGAGCTGTGGCTGAGAGCACGGTCGACGTATGCGTTAACAACACTCCTCTTGTACCTGTCAGGGCAGTCGCTGTTGGCATTTAGGCACATTCCTATGTTTGTTTCCTTTGTGTAGACTGCAGTGTGGAAACCTCCGCCCTTTTCCATGACTGTTACATCTAGAAAAGGCAGCTTCCCATCCTTTTCCGTCTCGTAAGTGAAACGCAGCACGGAACTCTGCTCAAATGCCTCCTTCAGCTCCTGCAGATGTCTGACATCAGGTACCTGTGTAAAAATGTCGTCAACATACCTGCAGTATATGGCCGGTTTCAAGTTCATGTCGACTAAGACTTTTTGCTCGATGGTACCCATGTAGAAGTTTGCAAACAGGACACCTAGGGGAGAACCCATGGCGACCCCATCTACTTGCTTATACATGTGCCCATCCGGGCTCAAGAAGGGTGCCTCTTTAGTACAAGCTTGGAGTAGTTTCCTCAGAATACTTTCTGGCATGTCAAGAGGAGTACAGGCTGGATCACCTGGGTTCTCCCCTAGGTGTCCTGTTTGCAAACTTCTACATGGGTACCATCGAGCAAAAAGTCTTAGTCGACATGAACTTGAAACCGGCCATATACTGCAGGTATGTTGACGACATTTTTACACAGGTACCTGATGTCAGACATCTGCAGGAGCTGAAGGAGGCATTTGAGCAGAGTTCCGTGCTGCGTTTCACTTACGAGACGGAAAAGGATGGGAAGCTGCCTTTTCTAGATGTAACAGTCATGGAAAAGGGCGGAGGTTTCCACACTGCAGTCTACACAAAGGAAACAAACATAGGAATGTGCCTAAATGCCAACAGCGACTGCCCTGACAGGTACAAGAGGAGTGTTGTTAACGCATACGTCGACCGTGCTCTCAGCCACAGCTCAGAATGGAAGCAAGTCGACGAAGAACTCTGTAGGGTAAGGCAGGTTCTAGTCAATAACGGCTTCTCCAATGGTTTCATCGAAGACATCATAAGAAGGAGAGTGAAAAGCCATGCAACCTCCGAAGAGACAACTAACACAACACCTATACCCCCTATTAGACTATTTTACAGGAACTTCTTTTCCACAGCTCATAAAACAGAGGAAAGGGTCCTGAAAGATATTGTTAATAGAAACGTTATCCCTACAGACAAAAATCAGAGGATACAACTGACGATTTACTATAAAACCAGAAAAACGGCCAGCCTTCTCATGAGAAACTCTCCAGACACGAAACAGAACGCTTTAAAAGAGACTAACGTCGTCTATGCCTTCAAATGCCCACTTGGGGACTGTAAGCTCCAAAAAACCCAGTATATAGGCAAGACAACAACATCTCTTTCTAGGCGTTTAACGATGCATAAACAACAGGGCTCCATTAAGGAACATATAATCTCTTCCCATAACCAAACCATCGCCAGAGAAATCCTAGTAAACAACACAGAAATCATCGATAGATACAGCGATAGCAGGCGGCTTGACGTTTGCGAGGCACTACACATCAAGAAGTCAACACCAGCAATCAACAGCCAATTATTGCACAACTATATTCTACCCACCTCAAGACTCCGCTCCAATATAGAAGCATCAAGAAATATGGACCAATAGGCTTTCTACAAACACTTCTATTCAATACCCATTGTTTCTGTTCTGTCTTGTGTTGATACTTTTAATACCCTATTAATATCCTCTAGTGTTCTGTCTTGTGTTAATGCCACATCATCCTTCCCACCTCACTCAAATGTAATGCCACATCACCCTTCCCACCTCACTCAAATGTAGATATAAAATCAGGGAAACGCAAGTTCTAATCAGTTGTGTATTTGTGAAGTCTTTGAAAATGTAATAAGTTTTACGAAACGCGCCCGTGTCGCGTCAGACTAGAAATAAAAATGAATTTTGGAGAAGTGATTTTTGATTTACCTCCAACAGTGAAGCATAATGTACGAAAGATTGAGAAAATTCGTGTTAGAATTATTAATCTTACTTTTTCGGTCATATTTAATAATATATGTCTACAGGAAAGACTGCTACCAAAATATACTAATATATATATATATATATATATATATATATATATATATATATATATATATATATATATATATATATATATATATATATATATATATATATATATATATTTCGTTAAATAAATAATACAACCCCATCGCCAGTGTCAGGACACAAGAAAACTATTGGCATCAGTGTGTGTAAGTACTTCATTCATAATGATGTGCTGCCCGAAATCTTAGCGAAGTATCCAAAATTTGCTTACTGTAGATAATACATGTACATGGCTGTAAAGCTTCCGCCCAATTAGGTGGGTGTGGAGCAAGACTAGTAACTGTGTGACTCATCATAAATGTAAAGTGTCTTGTATAGTGACTGTTGTGAGCCTCTTGTTGATCACTTGTGTCACAAGGATTATTGATGTGTTTATGTGTGTGGGTGATTAAATATGTATGTGTATGTATATATGTATACGTATATATATATGTACATGTATGTATGAGTGTGTACATGTGTATATAACATTAATAATTTTGTAACTAGCGTCAAAAATTGTTATTTGCTTAGCTAAACGAACTAGAGGGTTCAGTTCCTGAACCGATTATGTGCCTCTGTAATCCTTTACACCACCGCCCACTGGATGGGTATGGGGTGCATAATAAAGAAAGAAATTGAAATTGTCCAGCCAGGCGAGGAAAACAGGCTGCACAATACTGATAAAATATGTAATTCACAGAGATGCGCTGATAAACATTAATGTTTTTTATTAAAGATACAGATATAAACTTTGTTTTCAAACGTTGAATGTAACAATATTTCAAGTATAAGAACCAAGATATATTTAGGACTTAACAATTTCCTATCAAGTTGCAAAGATACCTTAATTGCACTCTTATCATCATCATTTATTGATGATGTTAATTATGACGCATGATCGATGTCTAGGTGAATTATGGCTGACACAGTCAGATTACATATGTCAGCCACAAGCAGGTAATTTTCAAAAGAAGGCCCAAAGCCTTGGAATGGCATCCACAAATACAACTCTTAACTTAATTTTAAACCTTATATAGTCTATATCATCAGAAATTCAGAAACATAAAAATATAGTTTCACATTTTTGTTATTAAAGTATATATTTTGAACCACATACTCATCCTGAGTCTTAGTTTATTGTGCACCCCATAGTCATCATGGGCCCGATTCACGAAGCAGTTACGCAAGTACTTACAAACGTGTACATCTTTCCTCAATCTTTGCCGGCTTTGATAACATTTATTAAACAGTTTAAAAACATGAAAACTTCCCAATCAACTGTTGATATTGTTATACACAGCCTCGTGGTGCTTCGGAGCTCATTAACTGTCTAATAATTGTAAACAAAGCCGCCAAAGATTTAGAAAAGATGTTTAGGTTCGTAAGTGCTTGTGTAACGGCTTCGTGAATCTGGCCCATGATACCCAAGGGGTCCGTGTAATTTCCCAAAGCTAATTACCCCAGAGGAACAGGCCTCCTCCGATTTGTTGTTTGATCTACCAGGCTGTTTGACGCCGCTGTCATTTACACACACATTATATGTTTATTTATTTATTTATTTATTTATATTCAAGAAGGTACATTGGGGGTTAACAGAGATTACAGAAATTAAGTTGAATTTATATATATATATATATATATATATATATATATATATATATATATATATATATATATATATATATATATATATATAGCTAGCTATGTGTGTGTGTAAGTATATATATATATATATATATATATATATATATATATATATATATATATATATATATATATATATATATATTTATATATGTCGGAAAATCCGACACCATTTAATATATCATACAGATAATAGCTGTATTACCAACAAGTTACCCATAGAAAACGTAACTTGTAGTGGAATTACCGTCTATAGAAAACGGGATATCATCACCACATACTATTATAATTCACCAGCTATTCTGCTGGGAATTATTCTTAAATACATAAGTCTTTGGACTTTACCATCATAAAAACATCTTATATAAATTAACTTAATTATCAATATTAAAGTAGAGTAAATGTGACCCTTCTATCACGTTCTGAAATCTGGACAATGTAAGCCAGGCGTCAGAGTGGAGGAAGGAGGGCAGCCATTGTTATATGAGACCAGAGGCTCACACGGGAGCAAATTCGGCTCCTGTTAAATTTACTTGGACGTAGTGTTATGGAACCCAAAGGTGTACCATTGTCAACACGCTGTCTACAAATACAAGTTAAGTGTCTATCCGAAACCCGTTTATCATTCATTTATGGCCATTAATGTCAGGATATAGGGTTAGCCGGTTAGAACGCGAAATCGCCTCATACTAAAGGTAATTAAGCCAGGTCTTTAATGTTCCATGTACTGTATACTGTTTTCTCTGATATACTTGTCATATATAGGTATCTGGCTTCACAGCTAGCGCACTTTTGACAGGTCAAGACGAGGATGCAAGATTTTGTGCACCAGTTACTGGGTGATATGGAAGCTACCTCAAAGAGGATAATTTGGTGTCTACACTCTAGTTATACCTGGTGGACTAACCTGCTGTACTATAAGAGAAGGAACCTCATCAATGTATGTAGCTATTACTGTAGTTTGATTGGCTGCATATGTGTAATATAAACCCCCCCTAATGTGTAGAGGATCGATTTGTGAGATTATGAGATTATTGCAGAAATACAGTCCACTTATCATTATACAAATTGCTATCGAAGTATATAAATTAACGTAAATATAAATTCATATAAATTAAATAAATATAAATCTCACAGGTCGGTACCCACATTATTTGGTCATCTTCGAACCGGATGACGGATTATTTGATCCCTTGAACCCACATTTGGTCATCTTAGTACCGGATGAACCAGTTATCCAGTGGATTCATTAAATATACTAGTGCAGTGTTATTTAAACAAAGGCCAGCCAGTCAAAGACGGAAGCGTAGCCTCGAGGGAGCTCAGGAGCCTCCCTCAGCCGAGTTCAGCCTTCGTCAGCGGTTTCATGCACACCCACAGATATTTGGTGGCGTGTTATTTCGTGAAATGACAGCGCTAATATAGAATCCAGCCAAATTAGTGACTGTGTCTTCGCGAGATTGTTCACGGATTTCGTGGTGTTACATTTCGCGAGAGATTATCTACGAATTTTGTGGACTTTATTTCGCGAGGTCACTAATAATATTTAATACTTCTAGATAATATTAGAAGTTTCATAGAGGCTAATTAAGAGGCTATTATCAATAATTGTGTATATTATTTCTCCAAAATAGAGAATTATTTAATATATATTGCACTAGTGATCACAGTATAATATTTACTAATTGCCAACCCACAACAGGGTAGGATATTAACCATTGACTAGTTGAACTATTATCGTTCATCCTAGTCCCATTATTACCATAGTCAGTTGTACTATATTGATCAACCTAACACCATTAATGAATGGTCCAGACCCTATTTTGGGTGTAATTTTTATCAACTCGAGTTGAGTTGTATATATAATAATTTACTTATGATCATTACACCTTTGAGTGATTAATTAGTGTCTACCATCCTAGGGTGATATAGAAGAGCTAACCTAAAGGTACTTCCAGTGACACTGGTTTATCACTCAAATCATTAGTGTGGATGATTGTATATATATATAATGTGTATTAATTTTAAGTGCTAACCTCTAGTAGAGGTAGGATTATTGCCTAGTGAGTTCAGAATTTACCCTAGGCTACCATTAGTGTTTGTTCAGTATTATGAGCAGCCCAAGTACAAGTCCCACAAGGCTTTACCAACTAGCCAGTATGGATAATGCAGGGAGAATGAAAAGAACCCTTGCAGGTCTTAAAGGCCACTTAACAAGACAGATCAAGAAATGTGAAGATTTGTCACAACAATCTCAAGTTGATTATGCTGACCTGGAAAGCTATTATCAAGCAGCTGCAGGTAAATTTGAGCAAATCAAATGCCAAATGGCTGTCCTTGTGGGGACAGACTACTACCATCAATTCATTGGTAGCCCTACTAAATATCAGGGCATAACCATGTTAAACTCTGCAGGAGGTAAATTACTCTCAGGCCCAGTATCAAGCCTGAGGAGACCTATGCCTGCAGATAAACAATACCAATAGAAACTAAATTTGTCAGCTGATTATATTTCTCCAGTAGCATTATACTAAGGAGATTACAGCTGACTATAGTAACAGAGGTTGATGTTAGTATCATCATTTAAAGCTGAAGATGAGTTCATGAGGCCTCAGTGGCAAATCAGTGAACAGTAGCCTAAAACAGCTACAAGTCACTGCGACCAATGTCACTGAACCCACTGCAGTCTCAGAACCATACTTTACTTTAATGATGAGCTATTCAATCCTTTGAATCAATTAACTAAATTAAACCCCAATAAATCTGATGACTGATTTGATACATTTATTATTTAATCAAGATGTATTCCATGGGCCTCAGTGTTTATATATCAGTGACCAGTTACCTGAACAAACTTCAAGTTATATCTAATGTCACTGATCTCACTGCAGTCCCTGAATCATACTTGACTGTAGTACTTGATCACATCCAGTCTTCTGGGTTAAATAATATGTAATAAGGCTTGAATATTAGCCTTTCAAGAGTTGACAGGGAAATGAAATCGCATTAGACTTCTAACCCCCTGCAACTCTAGTACGGGACATCCGTCCTGTACGAACAGACACACAAATGTGTGATTACTAACTACTAACATCAAATTAATCAAATAATTCGAAGGAGGAGTATCGGTGTTCGTCTGTTCTAAAGAGGACTTCGACCCGTGAGCAGCCCCCTGGGGAATTATGTCGGAAAATCCGACACCATTTAATATATCATACAGATAATAGCTGTATTACCAACAAGTTACCCATAGAAAACGTAACTTGTAGTGGAATTACCGTCTATAGAAAACGGGATATCATCACCACATACTATTATAATTCACCAGCTATTCTGCTGGGAATTATTCTTAAATACATAAGTCTTTGGACTTTACCATCATAAAAACATCTTATATAAATTAACTTAATTATCAATATTAAAGTAGAGTAAATGTGACCCTTCTATCACGTTCTGAAATCTGGACAATGTAAGCCAGGCGTCAGAGTGGAGGAAGGAGGGCAGCCATTGTTATATGAGACCAGAGGCTCACACGGGAGCAAATTCGGCTCCTGTTAAATTTACTTGGACGTAGTGTTATGGAACCCAAAGGTGTACCATTGTCAACACGCTGTCTACAAATACAAGTTAAGTGTCTATCCGAAACCCGTTTATCATTCATTTATGGCCATTAATGTCAGGATATAGGGTTAGCCGGTTAGAACGCGAAATCGCCTCATACTAAAGGTAATTAAGCCAGGTCTTTAATGTTCCATGTACTGTATACTGTTTTCTCTGATATACTTGTCATATATAGGTATCTGGCTTCACAGCTAGCGCACTTTTGACAGGTCAAGACGAGGATGCAAGATTTTGTGCACCAGTTACTGGGTGATATGGAAGCTACCTCAAAGAGGATAATTTGGTGTCTACACTCTAGTTATACCTGGTGGACTAACCTGCTGTACTATAAGAGAAGGAACCTCATCAATGTATGTAGCTATTACTGTAGTTTGATTGGCTGCATATGTGTAATATAAACCCCCCCTAATGTGTAGAGGATCGATTTGTGAGATTATGAGATTATTGCAGAAATACAGTCCACTTATCATTATACAAATTGCTATCGAAGTATATAAATTAACGTAAATATAAATTCATATAAATTAAATAAATATAAATCTCACAGGTCGGTTCCCACAATATATATACTGTCTCCACTCGATCATCCGGACTATATGGGAAGGACCCCCAGCCGGATTATCACATTTTTCGGATAATGGTACTTTTTCACCTACGAGTCCAAAAGTGACCATTTCCAACTATTTTTATACTACAAACAACATAATTTGAATTGCCTTGCCACATACAATTATTAAATATTCAACTAGAAACCTCAACTTACCTTGTTGGTGTTCGTCTTCTTGATTGATGCCACACATCTTGAAGTTAAAAATTCTTAACAATTTACGTAACCTATACTAACACAACACTAAAATTAACACTTAAAATTACTGTACAGTTCATTAAGCTAAGTTAGTTTTGACTGCCAGCTGCTGAAGCCTCACTGGTTGAGGGCATTTGGGTTGCCTGTGAGGCCTCACTTGTTGAAGGTGCTTGCTTGCACCTCACTTGTTGAAGCGCTTGCATGCCCTCACTTGTTGAAGGCGCTTGGCTTGCCTGTGACGCCTCACTTGTTAAAGGCGCTTTCTTGCGCCTCACTTGTTGAAAGCGCTTGGCTTGCCTGTGGCGCGTCACTTGTTGAAAGCGCTTGGTTTGCCTATAATGCCTCACTTGTTGAAGGAGCTTGGCTTGCCTGTGGCGCCTCACTTGTTGAAGGCGCTTGGCTGCCTGTGACGCCTCACTGTTTGAACAACACGTAACTTGTCTTTAATTGCTAGGACAATCTTCTTCCTCTTAACACTTCCAGAACAATTGATGCTGCTACCAGACATATTCTTGGCCAAAAATGTTCAAAATTACTATGAAAATTAAGAAAGTTATTTAAAAAAATATTTCACTAATGGCGCAACACTGTGAGGCCGCACTGGTTGAGGTGTATAACTGTGACTTGTCTTTTATTGTTAGGACAACTTTCTTCCTCTTAACACCTCCAGAACGATTGATGCTGCTACCAGACATAGTCTTGGCCAAAAATGTTCAAAGTTACTATGAAAATAAAAAAGTTATTTAAAAAAATATTTCACTAATGGCAGAGCACTGTGTATAACACGAGGGACGGACGCACATGGGTTGACCAGTGTTGGACAGGTCCACTTGGGGCAGCCATAGCGTTACGTAGGCCGCCAGGAGGAAAAAAATTCACAATATTTTTGAAGGAAACTTCAGCCTGTGCACAATGCTTTTAGGAAACTTATTTATTTGTTATTACATAATTACTAGTAGTTATTTTATTTGTTTTTGGCTATAATTAATTGTTCTAAAATTAATGGTAATTCCTGTACCCAGGTAGTCCCTCCTGATGCACCCCTCCCACCCTCCCAACACAACCCACCCACCCCACCCCCACCTACACCATGCGCCTCGAGTCTCGGGCAGACGGGATTAATACCGTATGGCCCGCCTCATGTTTTCATATACGGACAAAGGCACGATTATCCGGGGGACTGACCGGATAGTGTAATTTCTGCAGAAAACCTGCTTTAATCCGGTCCCTGTGGCTATTTTGGCCGGATATTGTGATAACTTTATCCGTTCACGATTTTGGCCGTATAAGGGCGTTTTTCGGATGTTCGAATCCCGGATAATCGCGAGGTTACAGTATATATATATATATATATTATTAAATATGACCGAAAAAGTAAGATTAATAATTCTAACACGAATTTTCTCAATCTTTCGTACATTTCGTTTCACTGTTGGAGGTAAATCAAAAATCAATTCTCCAAAATTCATTTTTATTTCCAGTCTGACGCGACACGAGCGCGTTTCGTAAAACTTATTACATTTTCAAAGACTTTAGTTCACAAATACACAACTGAATAGAACTTACGGATCTCCGTTTTTATATCTACATTTGAGTGAGGTGGAAGCTACCGGCCTCCACAGATCTCCAGTATCAGCTTTTGATACTGGTAATGGCTTAAAAGGGCCACCACTTACGGGCTATTCATGCCCGTGCCACCTTTTGGGTGGCTTAATCTTCATCAATCAATCAATCCCTTCTCCACACGGGAGACATCTCCCGTCACGCAGGGTGCAGTCGCACCTTCACAGATCTCCAGTATCAGCTCTTGACACTGGTAATGGCTCAAAAGGGCCACCACTTACGGGCGATTCATGCCCGTGCTACCTTTTGGGTGGCTTAATCTTTATCAATCAATCAAACATTAACCAGTCTACTTTCAAGTGTGGTCTAGAGCATACACTTGCGAGATACTGTACCGACGCTCAGTGCGCTCAACTCACATCAAAGTATCACCCGTGTACTTCTGTATATTCGACCAAATATATATATATTATCTTAGTGTCTGTATTTATTGGTCACCATACTTTACGTAACAATAGAACCGTTACATTGGTGACCCCAGATAGTTTCGACGATACCCAGCCACGATGGACTACAACATGGACTCTCACTGGACCTCCACTGCTGCTGCTTGCTGTGGACCGCACCCACCTGTCGTGGAACGTTGCCAATACCCTTGCCACAGCTATGATTTTCATCGCGATCATCTCTGCATTTTCATCTACTACGGCTTGCTGCTCCACGATCACTACTCACTCATCTGGCAGCTTCATCAGTAACTACATAATGTGGGATCTACAGCCTGTCCTGCCGACTCTCCGTCCCTGCCAGGGCACTGCTTGTTCTACAGGGGCGCCCACGAAAGCTGCTCTTTCATCAGATTCATCTACACGTTCACTGCATTCTGATACTCTGCCGACTCAAGCACTTTACGCAGTACAGGACTTACAGCTTGCGTTTCCGACTCTTCGTCGCCTCCAGGACAATTCAGCTCTAGCAGTGATTCCCTCGTTGTCCTAACTACGTGCCTACATTACCTCCTATTGTCCTGGTGCCCGAGCCCATCCGCCCCGGATCTAAATGCTCCATCAACAACCCAAGACGCTACAGCTTCGACACAGAGCAGACAGCAGACTACGACCGCATCGAGCCGCCACGCTCTCGCTCCCTGAGTTCAGACACACAATTCTCAATCGAGCCGCCACGTTCTCCCACATAGAGCTCCACGACTCCGGCCTCACTCAGCTCTCTGCTCTGCTCCAGGCTTCGTCTCAACGTCTGCGACACTGCTAAATCCAGAGACACATCCGCCGACTACGCAGTTCACTTTTCGACCACAGTTACCAGCAGCACCGCCACCTACGACGACGGACGATCCTGTACGACCTCCCACCCTACAACCCCAGTTACCAGCCGCACCACAACCTGATCCTACGACGACGGACGATCCTGTGCGACCTCCCACCCTACGACCCCAGTTAGATGACATCAGCGAAGAGGAGGAAGTTAACTTTGATGGTTATGTAACGCGAGCAGGGCGTAAAATTCACCGACCAGCTAAGTTCCTTGATCAAGTATTTTTCCTTTCATCCCCTGGGAGGGGAAGTTCTGTAGCGAGTAGATTATCCCAATAATATACTCGCTCCAAATGCATTGTTAATATTCCTGTCAACCTTTGGAGATGAATGAGGTGAGGCGTTGCCCGGGCAACACGGTGAGGTGTTGCCCGAGCATATAAGCAGCAGAATAGCAAACATTAAACAACTTGCACTTCAAATACTAGGACAAAAACAGTGGAAAGATAATGTGGAAATAATTACCACCATTTTGTATCTTGGAGCAGTCGCTAAAGGCAAAGGACTCAACATAACTTTAAACTGGATCCCATCCCATATTGGAATCCCATTAAATGAAAAAGCTGATAAAATTGCTAAATTGGCAACTCGTCATCCAGTGACACATAAAACAATTCAACCCAGCCTAGAGAACATAAAAAACATCATCACCAAAAAAACTCTCACATCTCAACAAAGCCTACCTGCACCAGAGAATAGCTGAAGGTTCGCCATCTGCAACATGGTATCTTCAGGCTACCAAATTAGAAAGGTTAAATATCCCAAAAGGAATCCACAGGGAAATAGCAGTTAGGTTATATAGACTACGTCTAGGTTACAGATGCAACTGGGAGATTGGTGAACCCCGACAGAGAGAGTGCATCTTCTGCCAAACTGTCACAGAAAAGCCATTACTTCACTATCTACTGGAATGTGAAGCAACCAATGTCGACCTTAGAAGAGCTTTAAGAGTTCCTAAATCATGCAGTGGCCACCCTGAAGCCATCAACACAGCCACTCTCCTGGTCAACAAAGGTGTCCAGCAGCTGGACACCCTCATAAAGACTGTGAAGCAGTATCCTCCCCCGCGATAATAGCTTGATGGTTAAATGCAACCTCAGAATACTGAGAGAAAAAAATTGTACCACTTACGGGCTATTCATGTCCGTGCCACCTCTTGGGTGGCTTAATCTTTATCAATCATCAATCAATCAAACATTAAACAGAGTCTACTTTCAAGTGTGGTCTAGAGCAGACACTTGCGAGATACTGTACCGACGCTCAGTGCGCTCAACTCACATCAAAGTATCACCTGTGTACTTCTGTATATTCGACCAAATATATATATAGTATCTTAGTGTCTGTGTTTATTTGTCACCATACTTTACGTAACAATAGAACCGTTACACTTTGCTAAGATTTCGGGCAGCACATCATTATGAATGAAGTACTTACACATTTCTTGGACACTATTCATGGTGTTATCTCTAAATTCAGCGATTTTTTCACATTCCATTATATAGTGACGCAAAGTATGCGAATAGTTCTGCTGACAGTTTACATTTAGTCAACTCTACCCTTATTAATATCCCCCTTTGTTATGTTCATTCATAGAATCACTTGATCCATCGTCCAGGCCACGTAACCCAAATTACACTGGTAATAGCACTTATGCTTATTATAATGATTCTAAATTGCATGTACTAAAATGCACTGCCAGAAGAATTAATTGGACTAGCTTATAGAAGGACCTTCACTGCTGAAATGCTTAAGCTCTTTCAAACGGCTCTGGCTGAGGCCAGGGAACGTATGGTAGAGCTGAGGCAGACAGACTGGGAAACTTTTGTCAGTGGTCTCAATTCTCACACGCCGATCGACTTGGAGATCAACTATGAACATGTTTGCCATACAATTTTCGTTTTCTCTAATAGTCACAAAGCCTATTTGAGAGAACGGCATTTTTGTATTGGATCTTCGTGGTAAGACTATTGTTTTGTTGACACGACGAGTGTAATTAATCGACGTAGGTTTTTTTGTTTGTTGCCGGTCTAACGCATCCTTGTTTGACATTTTATACATATTTCCTTGTAGAACATTCTATTGCGAACACATTGGTACAAAAATGAAATACGTACATTGAAAATTAAGGTCAGGACAGTGAAAAGAATAAACTTTTCAAAACTAATTTCGTCGATGTGCAGTAACGGGTAACACTTCACCCACTTCCCACACTCTTGAAGGTGGGCGCGATCATGATTCTACATTTATATGCTATGTACGTGTAGGGAATTTTATTGCGATTTCAGTGTTACCAAATTTAATGCTGTAGAACAAGTATGGAGTTTACAACCCTGAAAAGAATAGAAACATTTCGTCGCTGTTTGGAGCTCACGGCTAGTGATCAATGTATAGTTATTCATTTGCGACCGGTCTAACGCATCCTTGTGTGACATTTTATACATATGTTCTTGTAGAACATTTTATTGCGAACACATTGGGCGCTGCCCAATAAACTCGCCCCTCGGAGCAAAATTTAAAAAAAAAAATTTTTAATTTTGATGGAACATAAAATGACCGCCTGTGTTTATGCTGTCGTCAGATGAGGCTGTGACGTCACAGGTGAGGGAAGCACGTACTGCGCATTAATGCCTCGATCCCTCGTTATTTATTTATTTATTATATTTATTTATATATATACAAGAACTTACATTGGGGGTTAAGAGACAACATAGAGTTTAAGTTGGAATTACAATCTTGTAAAGCCACTAGCTATATATAGCGTTTCGGGCAAAGTCCTTAAACTAATCTTTGAGCAAATCCTTAAACAAACAAAGTTCTAGAGAAATAATTAGGAGTAAAATTGATAAAAAGTGTTTAACAGGTACATTACAGCTTTACTTTACAAGTACAGATGATTTTAAGCAGGATAATTACAGTAAAATTGTCAAAAAATTGTTTACAGGTACGATGCAAGAATTTTCGACACAGAAGCAGATCAGAACAATACACAATAATGAACAAGGAATCCTAAGTACAATTAGGAAAACATCTCAGGGTTATACATTGGATTACTGAAGCACAATATGAGGATCATTACAAGGAGTAATGCAGTAGAATATGCACTCATATTCTATTATATCATGATATATCATGATTATATCATGATATATCATTATATTATAATATTCTATTATATCATATTCTATTATATTCTATTAAGTTTATCATGCCCGAAACGCTTTGCGTAATAGTGGCTTTAGGCATTGTATGTACTAGCTATACCTATAAGTTAAACAATCCTTGTAAATATTTATTGTATGTATGTACCTTACCTAAATAAAATTGTATTGTATTGTATTGTATTGTATTGTATTATTAAGTTAATATTAAGTTCCTTCCTCATGTTAAGTATCTTTGTGGTACGAGGGGCATCCAAGGATTATCTTCAAGGCTTCGTTCTGCAAGTTTTCAAGCGCTTTAAGCTTTCTTTCAGTCATCAAGGCAAGCAGAGGTGCAGCATAATCCACTAAAGATCTGATGTATGCAAGGTACATCATTTTGACAATTGTGACATTGGCACCATAGCCTGAGTGATAACCTGCAACATCTCCAAGAGGGCTTATGGAGCCTCTCATTATACTGACGACAGAGTTTGAATACAACAGGACAATACAAGGCCAAGGTATTTGAATCTGTTAACATAGTCAAGCTGGGAGCCATCATACCGTTGCATCTTGCGAACAGCTCCTCCCTGCCTGGGTGAACACCCGTTTAGTATCTTTGTTTCCTCTGCTGAGATATGACTAAACCTAAGTCCTGACATAAGACTAATACAGAGTTAAGAGTGTTCTGCATGTTAGCATAACAAGTAGTGTGTATCATTATATCATCAGCATATACCCAGTAGTGTGTATCATTATATCATCATGTATGATGATTCATGATACAAGGGGGTCTAAATTGATCTATCGAACGATCTAAATTGGGTACTGAAATATGGTCAAAAGATTGGCAGAGCCGTTTAATTCTGACAAATGTAAGGTTTAGAGGATAGGTAATGACAATAGAGTTAGAAGCAAAAGGCAACATGAAAAGCAAATGGAATACCATGACATATCTATTATCCTAGGAACTAAGCAACACTCCTACAACCAGATACTGTACCACTCCCTAAGGATGGCTTTACACCGTCAACTGACTTAGAAATGGCGAATGAATTTAATAGCTTCTTTTCATCGGTTGGTGCTAACCTTGCCAGTAAAATCCCACAGACTCAGACATATATCAACACATATATCTCTCAGGCAGCTATCCAAACTCTCTTCTCCTTTCACCAGTCAGTCCGACAGATGTTGTGTCCATCATACACTCACTAAAAACCAAAGCTGGGAACATCAGTGAAATCCCATCCATTGTATACAAGAGCGCCTCCCATGCCCTTGCGCAACCTATAGCTCTGCTGTTCAACAAATCCCTTGAGTGTCATACCTTTCCTGATATCCTTAAAAAAGCAAGAATAACGCCAGTTCATAAAGGAGGTAATCCGTCAGACATAAACAACTATAGACCAATATCGAACCTACCCATACTATCAAAAATATTTGAAAAATTATCTACAAACAGCTCTACTCCTACCTCGTAAAATTAAACATTCTTAGCCCCTGTCAGTTTGGCTTCCGCTCCCAAAAGAGTACCAACGATGTAGTTATTAGTCTCCTTGATACCTTGATATAATTTACTCAGCCCTTGACAAAAATGAGTTTCCGATTGGACTCTTCATTGACCTGAGAAAGGCCTTTGATACTGTTAATCACAACTACCTCTTATTTAAACTTCATCATTATGGAATCCGAGGCCATGCACTGGACTATATCCATTAATCCTATCATAGTGATAGACACCAATGTGTAACCATCAATAATATATATCCTCTCCCACTCTATCAATAACCGTTGGAGTGCCACAGGGCAGCATCTTGGGACCTCCCCTATTTCTTATATACATCAATGATCTGCCTAATGTCTATAACATTCTGAAACCTATTTTGTTTGCTGATGATACTACCCTCATCTACTCTAACCCCAACCCACATACACTAAATGATGTTAATAATGAACTAAAAAAAGTCCACTTATGGATGTCAACCAACAAACTAACGCTTAACATAGAAAAGACCTACTATACATCTTATTTGGAAGCAAATCTACAAAATCAATTCAGCTTCAGATAGATAATGTAAACATTAGCAATAAAAATGATGGAAAGTTTCTTGGCCTATTCCTAGACAAGAGACTCAACTTCAGTACCCACATACAACACATAACTAAGAAAGTCTCTAAAACAGTTGGTATACTCTCCAAAATCAGATATTATGTACCTAACTCTGCTCTCATCTCTCTATATTATGCACTAATCTATCCCTATCTCAACTATGGTATCTGTGCATGGGGTTCAACCACTGCAAACCACCTCAAGTCCATCATCACCCAGCAAAAATCTGCTATCAGAATAATATCAAATTCTGCTTTTAGACAACACGCAGCCCCCTTGTTTAACTCCCTAAACATGCTAAACATAATCTCACTCCATAAATTCTCTTGTGTCAACTACATTTACAAAACCCTGTTCTTAAATGCAAATCCTTGTCTGAAACTCTTCCTGGACAGATGTATTAGGACCCATTATCACCACACCAGAAATAAATATCTCTTTGATATCCCCAGAGTTAAACTTAATCTGTGTAAACACTCCATGCAAATAAAGGGAACCAGTTTATGGAACTCACTCCCTACTGAATTGAAAAGCTGTCCAACTTTTACATCATTCAAAATCAATACTAAAAAGTACCTAATTTCATCCTCATAGTTTTTCACTTTTTGCCTAAAATTGCACTGTATCTATTGCTACCCAATCTCCCAACCTTTATGTTCCCAATTTGAACATCTTTACCATTGTGATCATTGCTGTTGTAGCGAGTAGATTATCCCAATAATATACTCGCTCCAAATGCATTGTTAATATTCCTGTCAACCTTTGGAGATGAATGAGGTGAGGCGTTGCCCGGGCAACACGGTGAGGAGTTGCCCGAACATATAAGCAGCAGAATAGCAAACATTCACTAGAGGGCTCACACGCTGACAGCACGGGAGACATCTCCCGTCACGCAGGGTGCAGTCGCACCTCCACAGATCTCCTGTATCTTCTATTGATACTGGAAATGGCTCAAAAGGGCCACCACTTATGGGCTATTCATGCCCAAGCCACCTTTTGGGTGGCTTAATCTTCTCTCTCTCTCTCTCATCACTGAGCCACCACCATCTGGTCACCATTTGGTCCGGGAGACATCTTCCGTCACGCAGGGTGCAGTCGCACCTCCACAGATCTCCAGTATCATCTATTGATACTGGTGATGGCTCAAAAGGGCCACCACTTACGAGCTATTCATGCCTGTGCCACCTTTTGGGTGGCTTCATCTTCATCTTAACACATTCACAAGGGAGACATCTCCCGTCATGCAGGGTGCATTCGCACCTCCACAGATCTCTAGTATCAGCTCTTGATACTGGTAATGGCTTAAAAGAGCCACCACTTACGGGCTATTTATGCCCGTGCCACCTTTTGGGTTGCTTCATCTTCATCTTAACACATTCATAAGGGAGACATCTCCCGTCATGCAGGGTGCATTCGCACCTCCACAGATCTCCAGTATCAGCTCTTGATACTGGTAATGGCTTAAAAGGGCCACCACTTACGGGCTATTCATGCCCGTGCCACCTTTTGGGTGGCTTAATCTTCATCAATCATCATCAATCAAACATTCACCAGAGTCTACTTTCAAGTGTGGTCTAGAGCAGACACTTGCGAGATAATGTACCGACGCTCAGTGCGCTCAACTCACCAAAGTATCACCTGTGTACTTCTGTATATTAGACCAAATATATATATATAGTATCTTAGTGTCTGTGTTTATTGTCACCATACCATTACGTAACAATAGAACCGTTACATTGGTGACCCCGGAGAGTTTCGACGATACCCAGCCACGATGGACTACAACATGGACTCTCACTGGACCTCTACTGCAACTGTTTGCTGTGATGGAACACTGCCAACACCCTCGCCACAGCTATGATTTTCATCGCGTCCATCTCTGCATTTTCATCTACTACGGCTTGCTGCTTCACGATCGTTACTCACTCATCTGACAGCCTCATCAATGATTACATCATGTTGGATCTACAGCTTGTCCTGCCGACTCTCCGTCGCTGCCAGGGCACTGCTTGTCCTACGCCCAGGACAGCTGCTCTGTCATCAGATTCATCTACACGTTCACTGCATTTTGATACTCGGCCGACTCAAGCCCTTTGCGCAGTACAGGGCTTACAGCTTGCGTTTCCGACACTTCGTCGCCTTCAGGACAATTCAGCTCTAGATGTGATTACCTCGTTGTCCTATAACTACGTGCCTACATTACCTCCTAATGTCCTGGTGCCCGAGCCCATCCGCCCCGGATCTAAATGCTCCACCAGCGACCCAAGGACGCAACAATTATGCATATTCTTCTCCTGCTACACCGAGCTTGTCCACACGCTGCCTACATCTTTTATTGGTACCAGACTACAATTTCCACAGTCAACAATGTAGTACTCGGCGTGTACAGTCCTAATCAACCCAAGACGCTACAGCTTCGACACAGAGCAGACAGCAGACTACGACCGCATGGAGCCGCCACGCTCTCGCTCCCCGAGTTCAGACACTCACAATTCTCAATCGAGCCGCCACGCTCTCCCACATAGAGCTCCACGACTCCGGCCTCACTCAGCTCTCTGCTCTGCTCCAGGCTTCGTCTCAACGTCTGCGACACTGCTAAATCCAGAGACACATCCGCCGACTACGCAGTTCACTTTTTCGACCACAGTTACCAGCAGCATCGCCACCTACGACAACGGACAATCCTGTACGACCTCCCACCCTATAACCCCAGTTACCAGCCGCACCACAACCTGATCCTACGACGACGGACGATCCTGTGCGACCTCCCACCCTACGACCCAAGTTACCAGCCGCACCACAACCTGATCCTACGACGACGGACGATCCTGTGCGACCTCCCACCCTACGTCCCCAGTTAGATGACATCAGCGAAGAGGAGGAAGTTAACTTTGATGGTTATGAAACGCGAGCAGGGCGTACAATTCACCGACCAGCTAAGTTCCTTGATCAAGTATTTTTCCTTTCATCCCCTGGGAGGGGGAGTTCTGTACCGAGTAGATTATCCCAATAATATACTCGCTCCAAATGCATTGTTAATATTCCTGTCAACCTTTGGAGATGAATGAGGTGAGGCATTGCCCGGGCAACACGGTGAGGAGTTGCCCGAGCATATAAGCAGCAGAATAGCAAACATTCACCAGAGTCTACTTTCAAGTGTGGTCTAGAGCAGACACTTGCGAGATACTGTACCGACGCTCAGTGCGCTCAACTCACACCAAAGTATCACCTGTGTACTTCTGTATATTAGACCAAATATATATATAGTATCTTAGTGTCTGTGTTTATTGTCACCATACCATTACATAACAATAGAACCGTTACACTCTCTTCTTATATGTGCTGCCAATCTGTTGTATGGTGTTTATAAATCTTGTTTATCTGTATCTTTTGCTACCCAGTCTCCCAATCTTTATGTACCCAATCTGAACATCTTCACCATTGTGATCATTGCTGTCTTATATGTGCTGTCAATCTGCTGTATGGTGTCTATTAATCTTGTTTAAATTACTAATCAAGCTGTCAATGTAATCAATCAGAGCTTTAATATAACAATGTGCTTTAATATACCTACTTATCTCTCTCATCTCATTTTTCTCTTGCAATGTATCTTTATCATTTATCAATTCTGATAGAAATTACCTACTTAAAATTATCTGCTAGATAAAGGACCTGCCCGAAACGCTGTGCGTACTAGTGGCTTTACAAGAATGTAAATACTGTACTATCCAATGTATTCTCACAAACCCAATGTACCTTCTTGTATATATATAAATAAATAAATAAATAAATAAATAAATAAATAAAAGTGAATATGAAAAACTTGTTGGTCAACTCTGCGCATGTAGTGCATCGGATACAAGACACTCCGTACATTGACACCATCGCACACTAATATTTTTACCACTTCGGACACCAGCTTTCGACGTTTCGCATATGTGTACGTGTTCCATATTAAAACGACAATATAATGCTATTAACAATTAAAATCTTCTATTTAACAGGCATATAGTTATTAAATGAAGTTTAGTGATGTAATAGACATAATCCGGAGTTGGTAAGGACGCCGCCCGCCAGCGTAAACACAACACACCCGAATGCCTACAAACACGATACAACGCACAAAACACAACACTTCTGTCAGTTTTTGGATAAACTCCTTTTATATTTATTATGTGAGAGTTATACATGTATAAAATGATAACTATTATAGGTAAGCGCCTAATATTTAATATTAATCAATAAAAAAGAAGTCAGAAGCCACACGCCTGTCTGTACATGTCTTTTGTGTAAAAGTATTTTGGGCGCTCATGTACTTGTGCGCTAGCTGGCGTTCACAACTGTTCTCGCCTACAAGCATTAGAATTAAACAAACGAATTTATTTTTTCATTTATATACAAGAAGAGAAGGCTACCCTTGAGTCTGTAATATTCATCTGATCACTGGTCTCCCATTTGGTCCTCATTGCTTTATCTTACTATTATTGAATGTCAATAACCGTATTATGCAATTTCAATTTCTTCTATTTCTTTCTTTATTATGCACCCCATACCCATCCCGTGGGCGGTGGTGTAAAGGATTACAGAGGCACATAATCGGTTCAGGAACTGAACCCTCTAGTTCGTTTAGCTAAGCAAATAACAATGTTTGACGCTAGTTACAAAATTATATATATATATATATATATATATATATATACGTATACATATATACATACACATACATATTTAATCACCTACACAAATACACACATCAATAATCTTTGTGTCACAGGTGATCAACAAGAGGCTCACAACAGTCACTATAAAAGGCACTTTACATCTATAGTGAGTCACACAGTTACTAGTCTTGCTGCAAACCCACCCAACAGGGCGGCAGCTTTACAGTCATGTGCTCCACACCCACCCAACTGGGCGGCAGTTTTACAGTCATGTGCATGCATTACCTACAGTAAGCAAATTTTTGATACTTCGCTAAGATTTCGGGCAGCACATCATTATGAATGAAGTACTTACACATTTCATTATGCAACTTTAATAAAGTTGTCCATCAGCATTTTGTGGTGTTCAGCTACCCTTATCTTCTGTATGTTCCTCACATTACCAGTATACACAAACATTGACATGTAGGGATATAGACCCTCAGGTAAGTTAGTAATTTAAATGCACAGTAGCAGTCCTAGGCGTTCAATCCCCGCCCGCCGTCCAAGTGGTTTGGCACCATTCCTCCCCATCCCATCCCCCAGTCTTGATAAGTCAGATATATTGTTTGTTAACACATTTCTCAACAATGAACAGTCAGTTTTATCAAGCTAACATATCCTAACACAACGAGTGAGAGTATTAACTGGTCTAATTATTTTATTAGACCAGTATATATTATTAGATTATACTGGTATAATTATATATATATATATATATATATATATATATATATATATATATATATATATATATATATATATATATATATATATATATATATATATATATATATATATATATATATATAATTATACCAGTATAATTATACTGGTATATATTATATACAGTATAATTATATATATATATATATATATATATATATATATATATATATATATATATATATTATTATACCAGTATAATCTAATAATATATACTGGTCTAATAAAATAATTAGACCAGTTAATACTCTCACTCGTTGTGTTAGGATATGTTAGCTTGATAAAACTGACTGTTCATTGTTGAGAAATGTGTTAAAAAACAATATATCTGACATTATCAAGACTGTAGCTTGCTTAGCAAAAGGAACTTTTTTTAAATTTGGGTTCAGTTTAACTACCGCTCAATGGATGAGTAATTGGGGCATAATAAAGGCACTAAGCTGATAAAATGAAAGATGGGAAAACAACATTAGAGAGATAAACTCGAGAGACGTTTTCATGTTAACCCGAAAATTATTTGAGGAGCAAGACGGACTGCGGGTCAGGCAATTGGTCTTCATGCTATCGTGATGGGGGATCAGCCATTATACGTGTTAATGACTCTTGTATAGTTGTATAGTTAAGGACAACAGGGTAAAGGGGTAATGGGCATTGTGGTTGATTGTTCTACCTGGGAATCCTCCACTGTTTTATATCTTATGTATGTATGTATGTATGTATGTATGTATGTATGTATGTATGTATGTATGTATGTATGTACTAACCTAGTTGTGGTTGCGGGGGTTGAACTTTGGCTCTTTGGTCCCGCCTCTCAACCGTCAATCAACTGATGTACAGATTCCTGAGCCTACTGGGCTCTGTCATATCTACATTTGAACCTGTATATGGAGTCAGCCTCCACCACATTACTGCCTAATGCATTCCATTTATTAACTACTCTGACACTGAAAAGTTCTTTCTATAATCTCCCTGGCTCATTTGGGTACTCAGCTTCCACCTGTGTCCCCTTGTGCGTGTACCACATGTGTTAAATAAATGTATGTATGTATGTATGTATGTATGTATGTATGTATGTATGTATGTATGTATGTATGTATGTATGTATGTATGTATGTATGTATGTATGTAAGGAGAGAAAGAGATGAAGACCGAGACAGAGAAATAGATATAGACAGAGTCAGGGAGAGAATGTTAAACACAGAGACGGATAGATAAGGATATGCAAAATCAGTGAGAGAATGACAGAGATAGAGCGAGGAAAGAGACAGAGAGATAGGCTGACACAGAGAATGGCAGAAACGAGGAGAGGCAGAGACAGAGGGACAGGGACAGACGGACAGGGCCAGGGACGGGGGAACAGAGGGGGGCAGTGGGACAGAGAGGGAGACAGGGACAGAGAAGGGGACAGGGACAGAGACAGAGGGACAGGGTCAGAGAGGGGAACCGGGGGACAGAAGGAGGAGAGGGGGGCAGGAGACCAAGAGAGAGGGGACAGAGGAGAGACAGGGGATAGAAAGAGTGGGCAGGGGGACAGAGGGAGGGACAGGGACAGACAGAGAAAGACAGGAACAGGGGGGCAGAAAGGGCGGACAGGGGGACAGATAGAGGGACAGGGGGCAGAGACAGGGACAAGGGGACAGAGATGGATAGGGGGACTGGAGGAAAGGGAGGGGGACAGATGAAGGACAGCGGACAGAAAGAGTGGGCAGGGGGACAGAGAGGTACAGGGGACAGAGAGAAGGACAGGGGGACAGAGATGGACAGGGGGACATAGAGGAACAGGGGGACAGAGAGTGACAGGGGGACAGAGAGAGGGACAATGGGATAGAGAGGGACAGGGGGACAGAGAGATGGAAAGGGGGGACAAGGGGACAAAGGGAAAGGGATCGGGGACAGAGGACAGAAAATGTGGGCAAGGGGACAAAGTGAGGGACAGGGGGACAAAGATGGACAGGGGGACAGGAGGAAAGGGGGGAGATGTATGAGGGGGAATGTTTGCGAGAGATGGAGAAGGGGTATTTAGAACGGTAAGTTAGAGAGGGGACAACTAAGGCGCATCATTGAAAAGCAAAGCAAATGAGCATCATTGCAGTAGCAGGAGCCACGCACATCTTCAGCCTGCGTTGTTGAGACATTGTCAATTAAGCGGTGTCCAATAGCTGTATCTTCGGTATTTAAGCGATACCTTAAAAAATACTGGAATTATTGAAAGATATTAATCCAGATATAATCCCCTTGTGCAACGCACACAAGAGGCAACAGCTTCTAGCTCTACAAGCGGCAATATAAAATAGAGAATAGGCGATTGTTTTCACTCATAGTGTAATAAACCCACGGACCCACCCACCCGCTGAAGCCGTAAATACCAAGACATTACTTCCGTTTAAAATTCAGCCGGAATAATCCTCAGGTATGTGGAGGATGTGGGAGGCCTTTGATCAACCGCCGACTTCCTGCCCCGTCGACGGGGCCATCAGCCCTCAGCCAAATTCATGTGAAACATGTATGTGTGTGTATTAAATATTTTAATTTATTATTCCCAAGATTTAGCTGTTAGCTCTTGGACCCCGCCTTTCTAAGCGTCGGTTGTCTAATGTACCAACTCTCAGCCTCTTTTCCTCCATCATATCTAAACAACATATATTTTTATCTAACACACACACACACATCCACAAGATGCAGCCTTTAGCAGCTTCCTGACTTTCAGGTTCCTATTTACTGCAAGGTGAATAGAGGCATTAGTGTGTGTATGTTTGTGTCTGTGTGTGTGTGTGTGTGTACGTGTGTACGTGTGTGTGTGCGTGTGTGTGTTTGTGTGTATACTCACCTAGTTGTGGTTGCGGGGGTTGAGCTCTGGCTCTTTGGTCCCACCTCTCAACTGGCAATCAACTGATGTACAGATTCCTGAACCTACTGGGCTCTATCATATCTGCATTTGAAACTGTGTATGGAGTCAGCCTCCAATGTGTAATAGTCAACAAAATAAAATCCAGCCCATCAACCGTGAAGAGCTCAGTCCCCCAGGGTACTGTGCTTGCTCCAGTACTTTTTCTCATCCTCATTTCGGACATAGACAAGAACACAACATATAGCACTGTATCATCCTTTGCAGATGACACTAGGATCTTCATGAGAGTAGGCAACATAGAGGACACGGCGAACCTCCAGTCAGATGTAGATCAGGTCTTTCTATGGGCTACAGAAAATAATATGGTGTTTAACGAAGATAAGTTCCAGCTCATGCGCTATGGAAAAAATGAAAATATAAAAACGGAAACCACGTACAAAACTCAGGCAAATCATAACATAGAACGAAAAGGCAATGTAAAGGATCTGGGTGTACTCATGTCGGAAGACCTTACCTTTAAGAACACAATAAAGTAGCCGTCACAACTGCAAGAAAAATGACAGGTTGGATAACAAGAACTTTTCACACTAGAGATGCTATACCGATGATGATACTTTTCAAAACGCTTGTGCTCTCTAGAGTGGAGTACTGCTGCACAATGACAGCACCTTTCAAAGCTGGAGAAATTACTGACCTGGAGAGCGTGCAGAGATCCTTTACTGCTAGAATCCACTCAGTAAAACATCTAAACTATTGGGACCGACTAAAGAGCCTAAAACTGTACTCCCTTGAGCGCAGGCGGGAGAGGTACATAATAATTTACACGTGGAAAATATTAGAGGGGCTGGTCCCAAACCTGCACACAGAAATAACATCACATGAGACCAGAAGACATGGCAGGATGTGCAGAATACCCCCGTTGAAAAACAGAGGTGCAACTGGTACTCTGAGAGAGAACTCTATCAACATCAGAGGTCCGAGACTGTTCAACACGCTTCCACTACACATAAGGGGCATAACTGGCCGACCCCTCACAGTGTTCAAGAGAGAACTGGATAAGCACCTCCAAAGGATACCTGATCAACCAGGCTGTGACTCATACGTCAGGCTGCGAGCAGCCGCGTCCAACAGCCTGGTTGATCAGTCCGGCAACCAGGAGGCCTGGTCGACGACCGGGCCGCGGGGACGCTAAGCCCCGGAAGCACCTCAAGGTAAGGTTGCTAAGTATTCTTATATATCTACGTCTAGCTTCCAAGACAAGCACGTTATTACTTGATTGCAAACTGTTTATTGCTCGTAGTGAGGAAAGAGGAAGTAATTAAGCAGTATTAATAGTATGAAGTATTAATAATTAATACTTCAGTGTTGTCAATAATTTCAAGAGACATGAGACAAGCCCATGACATTACTCTAACAAGAGAAATGTTGAACAAGAATACTTGCATAATAGACAAAACCCAAGATTCAAGAAGATTACAAATTCTTGAGGCAATTCACATAAGAATAGAGCGACCTACCATGAACACCCAAATCACGGAACTATTTACTCTACCCACCATGAGAGTAAGGACAAGACAAGAACATATCGATGCCAACACAGAAGACAATGTCCAACATAACAGGCCAATTACACTGGATTAATCTTTGTGTTTAGATAGGAGATGCCTCGTATGGGCCAATAAGCCTTCTGCAGCCCCTATGTTTATCCCTTATGTATCCCCCCATGTTTTCACCTTCATTGTATATATATATGTACATGTATGTATGAGAGTGTGTACATGTATATATAATATTAATAATTTTGTAACTAGTGTCACAAATTGTTATTTGCTTAGCTAAACGAACTAGAGGGTTCAGTTCCTGAACCGATTATGTGCCTCTGTAATCCTTTACACCACCGCCCACGGGATGGGTATGGGGTGCATAATAAAGAAAGAAATAGAGTTGAATTGGCCTGATTAAGACTTTATGACCATGTAATCTATGTTTTGCTCCACTACTTACTGGTTGAGTATGGGGTGCATAACAAATAATAGCCTCCTTCGGGGGCGCCTTGTTTCTAAACGTGTTAGTCTTAAATCCTTTAATCTCAAATCTTGCTACAATGTACCTCTTAATATATGTTATGTACTCTCGCAACCCAATGTACCTTCTTGTATATAAATAAATAGATTTCAACTGTAAGGGGGGTATAGTTTGCACCTTGTTATTCTAATAATGGATAAATAATTCTAATAATGGAAGCGCTAATTATATGAACAAGTGCCATGTATTTATTCAGACGAGAACAACAGCGAACACAAACCAGCGCATATACGAACGGAATGGTTTGTATGTACAAACTTCTCAGTGAACGAAGTTGTTTCTAGCCCGGTATCCGAAATTGCAGTATACGACTTGACCAGTCCCCAGTGCATCAACTGTGGGAGAGCTATTTCCTTCAAAAAGTATAATCGTGTGGCTTTATGTTTAAAGATACAATTTCAAGTACATTCTTTGATTGAAAAACATAAATAAAAATACAAGTGTTAATTGTAAATGATCACTTATAAACAAAAATAAGAAGTAGGAAAAATGATATGTGGAACCAGACAAAAACATTGGAACGCTCAGGTGATGAGAGGGTAAACAACCGCCACCATTTTAGCAGCGCGCCAGCCGGTGATGTCCAGCACGAGCATTAAGGGAAAACCTTGACACAAACTGCACCTATCATAAAGAAGAAGCACCACCACTGACCGCCAAGTGCTCACATCAAGTCTAACTCTAAGAAACAACACTCAAGCCTTGACGCTTCTCCCAACATCCGGGGTAGAAAACCTTCACACAAACTGCACCTGTCATAAAGAAGATGAAGACTCACCAGTGTCCACAGTGTCCGAAGGTATTCACCCGTCATGGACATGTGAAGACTCACATGTTAGTGCATTCAGGTGATAAACCTCACGAGTGTCTAGAGTGTGGGAAGAGATTCAGTAAACGTGGACATATGAAGACTCACATGATGGTGCATACGGATGAGAGACCTTTTCAATGTGCTGAGTGTGGCAAAAAATTTAGAGTACGTGGAAATATAATAAGGCACATGTTAGTGCATTCAGGTGACAAACCTCATGAATGTCCAGAGTGTGGGAAGAGATTCAGTCAAGGTGGAAGTATGAAGACTCACATGTTAGTGCATTCAGGTGACAAACCTCATGCGTGTCCAGAGTGTGGGAAGAGATTCAGTCGTCTTAGTGATATTAAGACTCACATGTTAGTACATTCAGGTGACAAGCCTCATGAGTGTCCAGAGTGTGGGAAGAGATTCAATCAGCGTGGAAGTATGAAGAATCACATGATGGTGCATACGGATGAGAGACCTTTTCAATGTGCCGAGTGTGGCAAAAAATTTAGAGAACGTGGAACTATAATAAGACACATGTTAGTACATTCAGGTGACAAACCACATAAGTGTCCAGAGTGTGGGAAGAGATTCAGTCGTCTTAGTGATATTAAGACTCACATGTTAGTACATTCAGGTGACAAGCCTCATGAGTGTCCAGAGTGTGGAAAGAGATTCAGTCGTCTTGGAAATATGAAGACTCACATGATGGTGCATGCGGATGAGAGACCTTTTCAATGTGCCGAGTGTGGCAAAAAATTTAGAGTACGTGGAAATATAATAAGGCACATGTTAGTGCATTCAGGTGACAAACCTCATGAATGTCCAGAGTGTGGGAAGAGATTCAGTCAAGGTGGAAGTATGAAGACTCACATGTTAGTGCATTCAGGTGAGAAAGCTCATGAATGTCCAGAGTGTGGGAAGAAATTCAGTCAGCATGCACATTTGAAGACTCACATGTTAGTGCATTCAGGTGACAAGCCTCACGAGTGTCCAGAGTGTGGGAAGAGATTCAGTGAGCGTGGACATATGAAGACTCACAGGATGGTGCATGCGGATGAGAGACCTTTTCAATGTGCCGAGTGTGGCAAAAAATTTAGAGAACGTGGAACTATTATAAGGCACATGTTAGTGCATTCAGGTGACAAACCTCATGAATGTCCAGAGTGTGGGAAGAGATTCAGTCAAGGTGGAAGTATGAAGACTCACATGTTAGTGCATTCAGGTGAGAAACCTCATGAATGTCCAGAGTGTGGGAAGAAATTCAGTCAGCATGGACATATGAAGACTCACATGTTAGTGCATTCAGGTGACAAGCCTCACGAGTGTCCAGAGTGTGGGAAGAGATTCAGTGAGCGTGGACATATGAAGACTCACAGGATGGTGCATGCGGATGAGAGACCTTTTCAATGTGCCGAGTGTGGCAAAAAATTTAGAGAACGTGGAAATATAATAAGGCACATGTTAGTGCATTCAGGTGACAAACCTCACGAGTGTCCAGAGTGTGGGAAGAGATTCAGTCGTCTTGGTAATATGAAGAGCCACAAGATGATACATGCAGATAATAGGCTAAACACTTAGAGTGTGGAAGGTAATTAAGAGAATGTTGAAGGATAATGAGGCAGATAATGGTATATTATCTTACCTTTAATCTAACAGTGTGCTATCACAATGCCAGTTGGATGTTCTTCAGAGGTAATTATATTTTGCTTGAGAAATACACTTCATAATGAAAAGGTAAAGATCTGAAGGTATTTTATTATATTGTTCTTTTATGAAAGTTAGATGACTAAGCAAGAACTGGAGAAGCTGTCACTAGGAAAACTCAAAATTGCTTATAAGTACTGTATAGAAATATCTCTTTAATTTAGCAAAGGTAAAACAAAGCTTTAAATGTTTTTCTTCATATTTATGTAATAATGTGCTTCCTTTTTTTGCTTCCTGTGGAAATTTATTTAAAATGTAATATACTCTGTAGCTAAGTTATGGACATTTTTGTTGTAATATTATTTAGCATTGGAGTTGGTGAAGAAGACAATCTGAGATGTACTTAAGGTGACACTATTTGATTGGTAAGGAAATGTATATTAATCGAGGAATCTTCTCAGGAGATTCATATGCAAACTGATGTCCATTTTTTATTTTTTGTTTAGGCCTATTTATGAGTTCTATTCTTGATTATAAATATTTCACCGAAGAGCGTATTGAAGGCTGATTGGCATTTATAGCTGTCAGTCAAGTTAATATGAAATTTAAATTTATATTACTCTAAAAATTTATCACTCTAAATTTACCAGAAATTTATTACTCTAGCCTAACTTTATCAGTTATGCTGTAATTGTCTGGGAATAATATTTTACCCGATTTACCTGAGGGCCACTAACCCGAGTAGCCTCAGTGAAAACAGGAAGTCGTCGGCTTGTTGAAGGTTCCCTTCCCCCTCCCAGTTTGCCTTCATGATTTTTTCCAGGTATATTTTGAAATTCAGCACAGTTTTGGCAGTTATGGGTTTGGTGGGTCGGCAGTTCCATTGATCAATTACCCTGTGGGTGAAAAACCCTGATTCAAAGTTATATTAGTCTGATTGGCAATTATATTATCCTGACTGTCAATTTATATAAAAAAAATTATATCGAAGAGATATTTATGTTGTGGTGCTTGTGGGTTCTATTACATCTATCAATGGAGAGTTTCAGATCAGGGTTAGCATTTAGGAACAAGGTTTTGTACTTGTAAATAGTACAAGAGAATGTGTAGAGCGAGTGTATATGTAGCATGTTCAGGGATTTTAAAAAGAGAGGTTGGGTGTTGTTTGAAGACAGTTTTATTGTTCTGATAGCAGATTTTGTTGGATGATGATGGGCTTGAGGTAGTTTGTAGTGGATGAATGAACCTCATGCATCGATACTGTATGTTGAGATACCACCCCTAATTTACAAAAAAAGCCTCTAGATTTTTAGCTCCAGCCATTGCATTGCTCTACAACAAATTATTTGAACTCTAAACCTTTCCTGATATTTTGAGAAAAAAAGCAAGAGTAACCTTAGTCCTTAAAAGCAGCAATCTCTCTGAAGTCAACAATTATAGACCAATATCAATTCTGCAGATTTTGTCTAAATTATTTTAAAGTTAATTTACACGCAGCCTTACTCCTATTTATACTTAGTTCTTCCCATAACAGCTTCAGGCCCAAAAAAGGACCAATCATGCCCAGTTAGTATGATTAATTTCATTTATGCAGCCCTTGGAAAACTTATTCATTTATTTGTTGACCTACATAAGACGTTTTGATACTGTAAACACATTAACTTTCTTAAATTGCAACATTACGGAGTAAGAGGTCACTCCCTCCAATACCTACAATCTTACTTCAGTGACAGGCTCCAGTATGTCTCTGTGAGTGATTCCAATTTTCCCACTCTACCCATTAACACTGGTGTCTCACCGGGCAGTATTCTTCACCCTCTCGTCTTTTTCATCTCTCCCTCCCTTTCCAGCTCATTGCCATCGTGAGGGGGCTTGGTTGGCAGATGCTAGAGTGTGATGCTCCATGGGACAGTGTCCTCTGTCCTTTTGAAGCCTTATGCTCCTGCTGCCTTCTTCACTAATTGTGCTGAATGCTTTTTCCTACTAAGTTTAATTTCTCCTTCCCAAGTCTCCTTTTTAATTGCTATTTCCCAGCGACTTTTTGCTATTCTTGATCATTCTTTTAGATGTCATCTTCTGTTTTGACACTGGGTGTTAGGTGAGGCACAGTCTCTCGCAAGTAAAACTGTGGTACCCGAAATTGTTGAGCAAAGGGACACTTTTATTGTCACTCTTTTTCTTTGTTGCTGAGCCCAATCTTGACGGACTGATGGTTCTTAAAGTGGTACATGTGATTGCTGGGCATATATCCACGATATACCCCTGGGGAAGGTCCACGTCTTATCGAGTGTCCTATCCTCGAATTGTGTCGCCATGGTGGGTATGGGGGCTTGTTTGTTGATGAAATGATTACCTGTTCATTTACATGCTGATATCTGACCCTTATTTTTAAGTTCTCAGATGTGGGGTGGGAGACCAGGCCCCCGAGTCGGACTGTGATGGAAAGCCGGGCTCTGTAGCCCCCTGCTACTTTGGTCCCAGACCAAGCAGCTTCGGACTTTCCCTGCTTGATGGTGTTTTGGGTGTTCTTCTAGTCTCCGAGGCCAGGCTTGACTTGTGAGAGCTTGGTCTACCAGTCCCGACTATCTCTGCTCCCCTTCTACCTCTGTGGCAGGGTTGAGCCCCAAGCCCCCAGTGATGACCACCTCATCACATGGAGTGGCTTCATCTCTCATTGTAACAACTGCACCTTTTACCCCCCTCTTACTGGGGGTGCTCGGTGCCATCCTCTCCACAGTCACACTCACACGATTCCTTCCGGTTCTAATACCTTCCAAGCTTTGTTTGGTCCTGCTACATGGACTAAGTATTTTAATCTCGGTCATGTTAATTCTACTCGTCCTGATGATTTATTCATCCATAAACACCTAGTTGATACCTGGTTGATGGGGTTCTGGGGGTTATTCTACTCCCCAAGCCCGGCCCGAGGCCAGGTTTGACTTGTGAGAGTTTGGTCCACTAGGCTGTTGCTTGCAGCAGCCCACAGGCCCACATACCCATCGCAGCCCGGTTGGTCCAGCACTCGTTGGAGGAAACTATCTAGTTTCCTCTTGAAGATGTCCACGGTTGTTCCGGCAATATTTCTTATGCTCGCTGGGGGGATGTTGAACAACCATGGACCTCTGATGTTTATATAGTTCTCTCTAATTGTGCCTATGGCACCCCTGCTCTTCACTGGTTGTACAGTACTCTGCATTTTCTACCATATTGTTCACTCCAGTATGTTGTTATTTTACTGTGCAGATTTGGGACCTGGCCCTCCAGTATTTTCCCACTTGTATATTATTTGATATTTCTCCCATCGTCTTTCTAGTGAGTACATTCGGAGAGCTTTGAGACGATCCCAATAATTTAGATGCTTTATCTCGTTCATGTATCCCGTATATGTTTTCTGTACTCCCTCTATTTCAGCAATCTCTCCTGCTCTAAATGGGGAAGTGAGTACTGAGCAGTACTCAAGATGGGACAGCACAAGTGATTTGAAGAGTACAACCATTGTGATGGGATCCCTGGATTTGAAAGTTCTCGTAATCCATCCGATCATTTTTCTGGCTGCCGCAATATTTGCTTGGTTATGCTCCCTAAAATTTAGGTCATCAGACATCATTATTCCCAAATCCTTTACATGTTTCTTTCCTACTATGGGCAAATTAGATTGTGTTTTGTACCCTGTATTAAGTTTAAGGTTCTCAATTTTACTGTATCTTAGTACCTGGAATTTATCGTTGTTAAACATCACGTTATTTTCTGTAGCCCAGTCGAAAACTTTATTAATATCTGCTTGTAGTTTTTCAATATCTTCAGCAGAGGTAATTTTCATGCTGATTTTTGTGTCATCTGCAAAGGATGATACGAAGCTGTGCCTTGTATTTGAGTCTATATCTGATATGAGAATAAGGCAAAGCCGTGGTGCAAGGACTACCTTGAGGTACTGCAGCTTTTAACTGCGCTTGGACTCGATTTTATATGGTTAACTGTTACTCTCTCTGGTCTGTTCGACAGAAAACTGAGTATCCAGCGTCCTACTTTACCAGTTATTCCCATTGACCTCATTTTGTGTGCTATCACTTCATGGTCACATTTATCGAATGCCTTTGCAAATCTGTGTATACTACATCTGAACTCTGTTTTTCTTCTAATGCCTCAGTGATTTTGTCATAATGGTCAAGTGTCTGTGAGAGGCATGATCTTCCTGCTCTAAATCCATGTTGGCCTGGATTGTGGAGGTCATTGGTCTCCATGAAACTAGTGACCTGATCGCTCTCTCAAATACAGTAATTTTATTATGTGGGACGTAAGTGCAACTGGTCTATAATTCTTTGCCAATGCTTTGCTACCTCCCTTGTGTGGAGGGGCTATGCCTGCTGCTTTAAGCGCATCTGGTATCTCCCCCGTGTCCAAGCTCTTTCTCCACACTATACTGAGTGCCTGTGCTACTGGCACTTTGAATTTCATTATAAATATTGAATTCCATGAGTCTGAACCCGGGGCTGAGTGCATGGGCATATTGTCAATTTCTCTTTCAAAACCTGCCACGCTCGTGTTGATATCAATTATATTTACAGGGGTTTGTATATCACGCGTAAAGAAGTTGTCCGGATCTTCCACTTTCATGCTGTGTATCGGGGTGCTAAACATGTCCTCATATTGCTTTTTTAGGGTTTCACTAATTTCTTTGTCATCCTCAGTGTATGAACCTTCACTAGTACGAATAGGTCCAATACTGGCAGTGGTTTTTACTTTTGATTTAGCATATGTGAAGAAATATTTTGGGTATTTCTTTATTTTTTGAATTGCTTTCTGTTTTAGTTGCCTTTCTTCAAGTTGATATGAATGCTTCAGTCTGTTCAATTTCTTCAATCTCCCTGTTTAAATTATTCCTTCTTTGTATGGAAAGTCGTGTCTGCTTCAGCACTTCTGTTAACTTTTTTCTTCTTCTGTAATGTCGTCTGTGTTCTCTTTCTACGTTGGACCTTGTGTAGGATTTTATTTCTTAAACATTTTCCCATTGAATGTTGTAAGTTCCTTGTTTATTTTCTCCGAGTCTATCCTTTTATTATTAAAATTTAATTTATTGAATAGCCCTTCTCGCTTGTTGTTTCTCTTGGGCCTACTACCATTATTAATGTTAGTTTCCACTTCAATGAGCTTGTGGTCCGAGTACATAGTGTCCGAGACAGTAATGTCTCTGATTAGCTCATCATTGTTCGTGAATATGAGGTCCAGCGTGTTCTCATTCCTAGTCGGTTCTGTAATCTGCTGACTGAGCGAGAATTTGTCACAGAATCTCAGTAGTTCTCTGACCTGTGATTGGTTATTTCCAGGTTGATTTCATGCTATAGTATTACTGTTTATTATTCTCCATTGTAAACTGGGTAGATTGAAGTCTCCAAGGAAGATAATATCTGGTACTGGGTTTGCTAGGTTATCAAGGCTATTTTCTATTTTGTGGATCTGCTCAGTGAATTCCTGAACTGTTGCATCTGGCAGTTTGTATATTAGAATAATAATTAGATTTATATTCTCTACCTTGATTCCAAGTACCTCTACCACCTCATTGGTCAAGTTCAGGAGCTCTGTGCATTCCAGCTCCTCTTTAATATACAGACCTACTCCTCCACTTGACCTAATTACTCTTACTCTAGTTGATTTGGTGGATACCTTTGTCACTTTTAACCCCACCCATACTGGTACACGTGTTGTTGCAGCTCCTTCTCGGGAAGCAGCTGTCCACTTAGCCTCGTTGTCCTGCATTGGGGAGACACCGGTTCGAATATAAAAAAATGCCTGGTTAAATAAATGCCAGGATTGGCACAGTTATTCTTCCATACCATGTAGCAACTGGTGATAAGGAACTTAAAGACTACCATAATAAACATGTCCTTGAGGCCCAAGGCCATTCTATCCTCCTTATTAATATGTTACTCGCCTTCCCTCGTGGTCGTCATGGCCAGTCTCTTTGTGTAATGAAAATCACTTTTGATAGGTCCCTTCCATCTTCCGTAACTCTTGGTGCCAGATGCTGTATTCAGGAGTACATCTGCTCTTCTCGGCCCCCTCCCCTCTGTGGTGTCACCTTGTCATGGTGAGGGGCTCACGTACGCCACCCTGGGACTAGTGAGGGTTGCCTTTGCCCACTCTCCTGTCCCCCTCTTTGTGTGTTGTACATGCAGATAGGCACCACGTAGGGGGCTTGTGAGCCATCGGACCGCCCGCTGGAGGGGTAGCCCTGAGTGGATGGCTGGGTGTCCAGGCTGGAGCAATAGGGGGAGTGGGGTCTTTGCACCAATGTGGGAGAATGAACTATGCAGTAGGACTCCTTGTTAAAAAGGGGGGGGGGCCCTGCTGAGAGACGATGCACCCTTCCTGCACTGGCCCGTGCTGTTCCAGGCCCCAAACTTTTAGAAAGACTGCTGCATGGTTGATGAAACGACTTCTCTTTCCCAGGCTCATGGGGGGTGGGTGACCAGGCCCCTGAGTCGGACTGTGCTGGAAGACTGGGCTCTGTAGCCCCCGCTACATTGGGCCCAGACTGGACTACTCCCCCGCTCCCCTTCCTCTTCTGTGGTTGGGTTGAGCCCCAAGCCCCCTGTGGTGATTACCTCGTCCCCTAGTACGACTCCATCTCTCATTGTGACTACTGCACCTTATGACCCCCCTCTCTCTCTCTCTCTAGGGGGTTCTCACCACCGTCCCCGCCATGGCTGCTCTCGTATGCTTCCTTCCCATACCAATTCGTACCATGCCTTGTTTAATCTTGCTACGTGGACTAAGTACTTTGACCTCCATCATTTAGATTCTACTCCTGACAATTTCTCCCTCCATAGGCACCTTGTTGATTCAGTAGATGCCTCTGTTACTTTTAACCCTACCCATCTCGGTACGCATGTTGTTGCTGCTTCTTCTTGGGATGCAGCTGTCCACTTGGCTACTTTGTCCTGCATTGAGGTGACCCTCCCTGTTGGGGTCTCCAAGAATGCTCAGTTAAGTGCCAGTGTTGGCATGTTCTCCTCCCACACCATGTTACAACCGGTATTAGGAACCTCAAGGACTGCCACCAGGATATTAAACATGTCCTCGAGGCCCAAGGCCATTCTGTTCTCCAGGTTTACACTTTCACGACCCCCTCGTGGCCATCGCCGTCTGTCCCATTGGCTTGTGAAAATTACCTTTGATGGTTGGACACTTTCGCCCTCTGTTATTCTTGCTGGTGCCAAATGCTCCATTCAGGAGTACATACCCTCTTCTCGGCTTTGTAATAAGTGCTGGAAGTTCGGACATGGTGCCCTCAAATGCTCCAGTATTCTCTCTCTCTCTGCCCTATGTGTGGGAACGAAGGTCACTTTAAGTCGGAGTGCACTTCTCCCCAGGCTCGCTGCCTCAATTGCGGTGATGCCCACCCTACCTTCTCTCGCGTGTGTATCCATTACAAACACGAGGCAGCTGTCCTCAACTTGAAGCACTGGGAACGTTTGTCTTTTGCTGAGGCGAGGCGCCAAGTTCACCATCCCCCTCCTACCCCTTTTGCTGGGGTTTCTTACGCTCACGTGTTGCGCTCTTCCTCTCCTCGTCCTTCCGACCTTCCTCAGTCTCAACAGTTTCCAGGCCTTAGACCCAGATACGCCCACCGCCTGCTCCCCTGTTCCTTTACATTCTGACCCGAAGGTCCCCTCGCCTGGTTCTCTGTCTGGGGTTCCCCTTCTTTCTACCCAGTTTGCCATGTCTCCTGTGTCTTCTTTCTCATCTCCCTTTGATCCTCCTTCCCATCCTTCTCCTCTGTCTCTTAGCTCTCCACGCCGCCTGTCTGTGCGGGCTGATGTCCATTCTTCTCCTAGCAATCATCGTATTGCTCGCTTTCGTTCTTCTGTTTAGACGTTTGAGTCTGTTGCCCAGTACGTTGCTGCTGGAACACCTGCCTCTCTGAGTCAGAAGCAAAAGCCTGGCTTATCTCCTTTCTCCTCCCCGGCTGGTAAGAAAGCTTCACTTTCATCCTCGCCCCCTACCTCTGACTCTATCGCTCCACCCCTCCCATTTTGGTGGTCGAGCCCCCTGTTCCTGCTGTGGAGGTTTCTTTGGCCCCCGCTACCCTCTCGGTTCCTGCCCTTGCTGAGGTGTGCTTCCTGGTTTCTGCCCCTCCTGCTGTCCTTGAAAGTCCCTCTCGGTTGCCTCCTCCTCTGGTCCCTGCTCATCTGCCTCTGGTCTGTCCTCCCACTCCCTTCCCTCCATCTTTACTCAGTTTACCCATGCCCACTATCCCTGACTTCGCTGACCCTGATCCTGATCCTGCATTTCTTTGACATGCTGTGTTCCTTTTTAACCTTTGTTTCTTCATTGTTCTCTGTTCTTGTCCTTTCTCTTTTTGTCGATGTCTATTCTTCAATGGAATATTCATGGATATTACACCAATTTCCATGAATTCCAACTTTTGATTTCACAGTTTTCGCTCCTTTGTGTCCGTCTCCAGGAGCCGACGCTTGGTGCTCGTGATTATTCCTTTCTCTCCCCCTGCCCCACCCCCCCTTCATATTTTGCTGGGGCCAATAACATTTCTGCTTTTGATTCGTTCTGATGTTCCCTTCGTCCCCTTACTTTTTCCATCACCTCTTCAATGTTCTGTTTCCCGTGTCTTTGTGCATAAATGGTACACAGTTTGTTCCATTTATCTCCCTTAAATGTGCTGCTTTCTCTTCTCGATCTTAAACACCTAGTGGACTCCTTGCCAGAGCCTTGTGCTCCTGCTGGGTGATTTCAGTTGTCGACATACCCTCTGGGGTGATGTTCTGACAAACAGCCGGGGTCGCCTTCTCGAACCGTTCGTCCTCCCTTCTTCCCTGTCTCTAAGGAATTCTGATGAGCCCACTCATTTGGACTCTTGGACTGCACCCTTTCCTTTCTTGATTTTTTCTTTGCTCGTTGTCTCTTTACTTGAATTTCACATGGCAGGTTCTTGATGACTTCCTTGGCAGTGACCATTTCCCCATCCTTGTTACCTTTTTTCTTTTCACCCTGCCCTCTCCTTCCCTAGGTGGCGGTTTGCCGAGGCTGACTGGCATCAATTTACCCTCTGTGCTACTCTCCGACCTCTCCATTTTGCTTCTCCCTTGCGCCCTCCTCCTTTTTCATGATACTGTCTTCAATGCTGCCATCCACTCTATTCCTCGCTCTACCTCTCAGGAAACATGGAAGTGCGTTCCCTGGTGGAATGTGGACTGTGCTTGGGCTGTCTGCTATAAGCGTGCAGCCTGGAAGAGACACCGCCGCCGGCAGATGGCTGATTCTTGTCTTTTGTTTCGGAAGGTGAGTTCAGTGGTCCGTAGGACCATCTGTTCAGGTAAACGTGAGTGTTGGAGGTCTTATGTTTCCTCCATTACGTCCGAAAATACTCTGCCGCAGATCTGGAGGGGTATCCGCAAGATAGTGGGTAAGTTTGCTTCTGATGTCTCGCCGGTCCTCCACCTCTGTGGTACTCTTGTGGTGGACCCGTTGCACGTTGCGACCAAACTGGGTTCCCACTTTTCTTCTGTTAGCTCTGGTTCTCATCTTCCTTAATCTTTCCTTCTTCGTAAGCCTGTTCTTGAATCTCGTCCTTTACATTTCTGCACTCATCTCAGCCTTCCCTATAACGATCCGTTCTCTCTGAACTTAAGTCTGCCCGGTCCCTCTGTGGTTCTATGGCAGTGGGTTCCGATGGCATTCATTATGAGATGCTTCACCATCTCCATCTGTGCATGTCTCGGTATTTACTGAGTCTGTATAATCGGGTCTAAGAGTTGTCTTCAGTACCTGAGGACTGGCTTGATGCCATTGTCCTCCCCGTCCTCCCTGTTATGTTTCCAGGGTCTCTCGGGACATTCCCTAAGGACTTCCACCCTATTGCTCTCATGAGTTGTCTGCAAACTCTTTTGAACGTATGGTTAATGTTTGATGTGGTTTTTAGAATACTCACCACCTCTCCCCTTCTTAATTTGGTTTTCACAAGTGCCGAAGCACAACAGATGTCCTGGCAAACTTGGAGGTCTATATTTGTACTGCTTTTGCTGCGAAGACCTCTGTTGTTGCCGTCTTCTTTGACCTGGAAAAGGCTTACGACACCACCTGGAGATATCATATTCTGTCACAACTTCATCTTGCCTTCGTGGTAATCTCCCTCTCTTCCTCCAAAGCTTTATCTCTTGTTTCTTTCGAGTTAGGCGTGGTGCCACTCTCTCTGCCCCTTTTAGGCAATATGAGGGTGTACCCCAAGGTAGTGTTCTGAGCACTACTTTTTTTCTAGTTGCCCTCAATGGTCTTATTTCCTCCCTTCTGGTGTTTTCTTCGCTCTCTATGTCGACGATCTTGCCCTTTCCTGTCAGGATAATGATTCGCCTCTCCTTCAACGATGGCTTCAACTTGCGATTGATGCCATGTCATCTTGGGCCACTGATCATGGCTTCAAGTTCCCCATGTCTAAGACTTGTGCTATGACTTTTACTCAGAAGCATGTCGTTCTTTGTCCCTCTTTCGCTTTATGGTCATCTCCTTGTGTTCAGGGAGTCCGCTAAGCTTTTGGGGTTAATCTTTCACACTCGTTTGTCTTGGTTGCCTCATATCTCTTACCTCCAAGTTGAATGCTCCAAGACCCTTACCATCCTTAAGGTTTTGTCCCATACTTCTTGGGGAGCTGATAGCCGCACACTCCTCTCTTTACATTCGTCTCTCGTCGTGTGGAAACTCGATTATGGTTGCCCTGCTTACTCATCTCCTTTTACTCTTCGTCGTCTTGATGCTTTGCACTGTACTGGGTTGCGCCTCAGCTCTGGTGCCTTTCATTCGACTCCCACCCTCAGCTTGTATGGTGATACTGCCTTCCTATCTTTCCAGGATCGCCGTGATCGCTACTGTCTTTGATATCTTGCGCAGTCCTTGCAACATCCTTCCTCTCGCCTCTTGTCATGCTTTGACTTTTACCCCTCCTGTAGTTCCTCTTCTTCATCACCACCTCCCTCTTTTTCGTCTTGTCTGTATTTAGATTTCACGTGGTGGGTTCTTCGTGACTCCATAACAGTGACCATTTCCCCACCCTTGTCACCTTTTTCTCTTTTCACCCTTCTCTCTCCTTCCCTAGGTGGCAGTTTGCCAAGGCTGACTGGAATCTATTCACCCTACATGCTACTCTTTCTGACCTCTCCTATCTGCCTCACCGTCGAGCCCTACTCCTTTTTTCATCACACCATATTAGACGCTGCCCTCCACTCTATTCCTTGCTCTACCTCCAGGGGAATGCGGAAGTGCTTTCCCAGGTGGAATGCTGGGTGTTTCGACTGTCCTCTGTAAGAGTGCAGCCTGGAAGAAAGATAGATGCAGACAGACGGCTGTTTTCTTTTGTTTTATAAGGTGACTGCGGTCCGTACGGTTAAACTTGAGAGTTGGAAATCTTTTGTCTCCACCATTACGTCTGACATTCCTCTGCCCCAGATCTGGAAGAAAATCCGTAAGATTGCGAGTAAGTTTGTTCCAGATGTCTCGCCAGTCCTTCACTTCCATGATTCTATTGTGGCGGATCCTGTGTCAGTCGCCACCGAACTGTGTTCCCCTTTTTCGACTGGTGGCTCCAGTTCTAGTCTTCCTTCATCTTTCCTTATTCGTAAGCACCTTCATGAATCTTGTCCAATAGATTTTCGCATGCATCTCCAGCTTCTCTATAATGATCTCTCTCTCCGAACACCAGTCTGCCCTGACTCTCTGCGGTTCTATGGCAGCGGGCTCAGAAAGCGAAACATCTCCTAATAAATGTCACCTCTCTCAATGCATGGTTTCAGTATATACTGAATCTGTTTAACCTTATCTGGCAGTCATCATTTGTCCCTGAGAACTGGCTTCAGGTGGTGGTTTTTCCTATTCAGAAACCAGGGTCTCTAGGGATAGCTGCTAAGGACATCTGCCCTATTGCCCTCACGAGTTGCGTCTGCAAACTCTTTGAACGTATGTTCAATGTCCTTATGATGTTGTTCTTTGAACACTATCGCCACCACTTACCTTCTCAATTTGGCTTTTACAAGTGTCATGACTGATGTCTTGGTGAACATGGTCTATATATGTACTGCTTTTGCTGCAAAGACCTCTGTTGTTGCTGTCCTTTTTTTGACCTGGAAAAGGCATATGACACCACCTGGAGATACCATATTTTGTCCCAACTCCATTCGTGGTAATCTCCTCCTCTTCCTACGAAGCTTCCGCTCTAATCGTTCCTTTAGTGATGGTTTGTACCATTCTGCCTCTTTACGGCAATATGAAGGTGTACCTCACAGTAGTGTTCTGAGCACTTACTAATTTTCCTGGTTCCCCTCAGTGGTCTTCTTTACTCCCTTCCCTCTGGAATCTCATCAGCTCTCTATGTTGACAATCTTACCCATTGCTGTCAAGGTGATGACTTGCCTTTCCTTCAACGGCGACTTCAACTTGTGATTGATGCCGTGTCATCCTGGGACACCAATCATGGCATCAAGTTCTCTACAACTAAAACTTTTGCGATGACTTTTACTCGGAAGAAGGTCGTTCTTCATCCCCCTTTGTCGCTTTATGGTAATCCCCTTTTGTGCAAAGATTTTGCTAAACTTATGGAGTTAATCTTTGAAACTCGTTTGTTTTGGTCTCTCCATATCTCTAACCTCTGAGTTGGATGCTCTAAGGTCCTTAATTTACTTAAGGTAAGTTATACTTCCTTGGGAGCTGATACGAGCACGCTCCACCTTCGTGCTGTCTAAACTCAAGTATGGTTGTCTTGCTTACTCGTCTGCCTCTCCTTCTACTCTATGCTGTCTTGATGCTCTGCATCATAATGGGTTATACCTCAGCTCTGGTGTCTTGCGTTTGACTCCTACCCTAAGTCGGTATGATGAAACAGGCATACTGTATCTACAGGATCGCCATGATCGCTACTGTCTTTGCTACATTGCACAGTCCCTACAACACCCTCCTCACTCTCGCTTATGTCGTACTTTTCCTTGCACACTTTTCTTCACACTTTCGCTCCATTTCTGTCTTCACAGATGGGGTCAAAGTCTGCAGATGGTGTAGCCTACTCTGTTGTTTTTCCTGACCACACCTATGTGTCGCCTGCATCCAGAGACTAGCATCTCCACAGCAGAACTTTGTGCTATTTTGTATGCTCTTTGTCAACAGCTTTCTTGCTGTCAATTTTCATTTATTGTTGTAGTTGACTCTCACAATGCCCTCATGGCTCTGGAGCCCTTTAATCCAGTAAATTCGGTTGTAGTCGAAATTCAACATTGGCTGTTTCTTATCTCCAATAGATTTAAGACAGTGGAATTTTGCCGGTTTCCCAGCCATATTTGTGTGTCCTTAAATGAGCGTGCGGACTCTTGTCACTAAGGAGGCTATCAGCACTTGCCCCATCTCCCTTAAAGGTGTTCCTTATTCTGACTTCTACCCAGTTATTCATTCCTCCATCCTTACCTATTGGCAGGATTGTTGGTCTTCTGTTACTCGTGACAAACTGCTTACTCTTAAAGGTAGTGTGTCCCCATGGCCCTCCTCCCATCACCATAATTTGTGGTGAGAAATGGCTCTGATGAGATTACGTATTAGCCATAAATGTTTAATTCATAGGCACTTAATGGAGCACCGCCCTGCTCTTTATTTTCCAAACTGGATTGTCCCTCTTATGGTCGTGCATATCCTTGTTGAATGTCCTGACTTCCAGGAGGCGTGTGTGTCTTGTTTCCTGACTGTCCCTCGTGGTCACTTGTTCCTCGATAGACTCCTTGAGGAATCAGATACCTTTGACATTGTCTGCCTTATGCACTTTTGTTTTCGAATTGGCATCCTTAGTGATATTTACCGTTTTTTATATCCCACACAGTTGATGGTGCTTCGTAGCCTTCCGGGCTTGGTGCCCTCTTTTGATAATTACTTGCATACTCTTTCTCATCTACATTAATGACATTCCGATTACCTCTCAATACCTCAAGCCAGTTTTATTGACTGTTTACACAACCCTCATTTTCTCCAATCCTAAGAATTGGCAATATCCAGATTGGTAATAAAGTAGATGGTAAATTCCATGATGTTCTCATTGATAAAAAGCTGAAATTCCAGTGTCACATACAAATTATAGCTAAAAAATATTTTAAAGTCACGTGGCATTCTTTTCTAAATCAGATATTATGTACGTCACCCTCTACCTTGGTTAAGCTTTATTGGCCTCTCGTCTTTCCTTATCACAATTTTGGTATCATTGCCTGGGGTTCTCCCTAAAATTATTTATGATCTCTAATTACTCAAGACAAATCATCAATTAGAACAATAACAAACTGAAGCCACGGACAGCATTCTGCCCCCCCCCCCCCCTTTCTTAAATCTAAATCATTGAATATTTTAGATATTAAGTCTAAGTCACTTCACACCCTATCAAGTGCACTATATATATATATATATATATATATATATATATATATATATATATATATATATATATATATATATATATATATATGTCGTACCTAATAGCCAGAACGCACTTCTCAGCCTACTATTCAAGGCCCGATTTGCCTAATAAGCCAAGTTTTCATGAATTAATGTTTTTTCGTCTACCTAACCTACCTAACCTAACCTAACCTAGCTTTTTTTGGCTACCTAACCTAACCTTACCCATAAATATAGGTTAGGTTAGGTTAGGTAGGGTTGGTTAGGTTTGGTCATATATCTACGTTAATTTTAACTCCAATAAAAAAAAATTGACCTCATACATAGAGAAAAGGGTTGCTTTATCATTTCATAAGAAAAAAATTATAGTAAATATATTAATTCAGGAAAACTTGGCTTATTAGGCAAATCGGGCCTTGAATAGTAGGCTGAGAAGTGAGTTCTGGCTACTAGGTACGACATATATATATATATATATATATATATAATATGAAACACTGAACTGCAATGCTCAACTTGTTCTTAAATACATGGTAGGGGGCTGTAGCAGAATCTTTGAAATCCACACTAGAAACAAATATTTATTTGATATTCCAAGAGTGCAACTTAGCCAAAGTGGAAATATTCCACAAATCAAGAGTCCCAAAATGTAAAATGTTCTTCCCAATAACATCAAAGACTGTCCCTCTCTCAACCAGTTTAAGAGAGAAACTAAGTACTACCTAATAAATGCCATGTAACCTACCTTACCTACTGATTGTCAACCTATGTCTTGCTATTATTAAACAATAATGAATAATGACTGAACTTGTAATACTGCTATATGCCAAGTAAAAAAAAATACTGTTTATATAGTTAAAATTACCATCGGCTGTTCTGTTGCAGTTTTGCTGTTCCGTTCATCATGTAATTATTGTCATTCTTTTTATTTTTTTCTACTTTTGTTCAACTTTTGCTTTTCATCTCAATTATTTTTAACAATTAGTTTTAAGTGTTTATCCACAGCATGCCTGAAACACTGTGCATATTAGTGGCTTTAGGCATAGTATATTCTTGCTTTATCTAGAAATCCAACATTGTGCTTGTAACCCATTTTCTATGTACGTTTCTCAAAAAAACATTATCATCTTTAGCATTGTCATTATGTTAAACAGGAATATTTTAGGGAATAGTATAGTGAAAGGATAGAAGAGTGGGGAATATAATATGTGATTTTTGAGAATATACCAACAGTTTGAGACTTTGCCTGTGTACTGTATGTGAGTGTTCAAATTTAGTCTCTTGTTTATGTATAAGCCAAGGAACTTTTTCATCATTTTTAATGGTAAAGTTGACATTATCTATTTGAAGGTGAATTTCATTTGATAATTTACTTCCAAATACAATGTAATAGGTCTTCTCTATATTTAGTTTGTTGGTTGACATCCAACCACATCCAGAGTGTTTCAATTTGTTGTTTACAATATTACTTATTGTGTGTTGCATTGGAGTTTGAATAGATGAAGGCAGCATCGCCAGCAAATAGTATTGGTTTAAGGATGTTAGAGACATTTGGTAAATCATTGATGTATATAAGCAATAGGAGAGGTTCTAAGATGCTGCCCTGTGGCACTCCTACGGTTACAGTAGAGATGTGGGGGGGGGGGTTATGTCATTAATGGCTACATATTGGTGTCTATCATTAAGATATGATAGAATATAGTTATCAGGAAGGCCTCAGATTCTGTAATGATTAAGTTCAAGTAAAAGGTAGGTATGGCTTACAGTATCAAAGCCTGACTGTCAATTATATTAACCTGAATCTGGCAGTTATATTACCCTGAGACTGGCAATTATAAAACTCATATACCTGTATATATATATATATATATATAAATAGCATAAATATGTTAATTACATTATCTTGAATCGGGCAGTTTCATATTTATATATGTATATATGAATCTGGCAATTATATATATATAAGTAGCAAGCAATTATATATATATATATATATATATATATATATATATATATATATATATATATATATATATATATATATATATATATACAGTACTGTATATGAATCTGGCAATAATATTAGCCTGATTCTGATATTTGTATTATCTTGTATCTGGTATTTTATAAACCAAAACTTTGCATATATATGAGTGACTCCAGAATTTGTATTATAATGCGGAGTATTTCATCAAAAGCTTAATTACTAATATTTATTTCATTTGTTTACAGATGCCTTAATCTGACAATTTATTAATATAAAAGGATGTCTGCTTTTAAATTAGTGATTTAAAAAATTTGATGTAAAGTCCTTAGTTTGAATATTGTTTAATTGATAAGTATATTTATGATCATTATTGGCCTGTATTATGAGGTGTAGGAGTAACCTATATGGTTTTGATTGGTCGTTTAATTTCTTGTCTTGATGGATGTGAATGATGTTTAATTATTATTTATTTAGGCTCTATTATTAGTTCAGATTATTTATAGATAGAATAATGTGCAATAGATGGCTCTTAAAACCTGTTAATTATTATATTATTATTACTTGACAATTGTCTGAACATTCCAATTTACTGTCCTCTTACTATAAGTGTTGTTTTAATTAGCACATAAATGATCTTCACGTAATATGGTTTATTTACCCCCATGACAATGCTTCAGTATTTGTAAAGTTATAATTCCCGGTTATTAAGGTAATTAGAGAAATAACAAACCCTGAATATATGAACGTTAAAAGCATTTTGGTATGTGCAAAATATTCTTGTTTTGCAAGAACACTGGCTTACATCTTATGAATATCAAAACCACTTTAAATTTATTGATAGTTCTTTTTCCACTGCCAGTATTGACATGTCTATTGACTGGTCAGGTCTTGGAAGACCCTATGGTGCTGCTGCTATCCTGGGCATAACAATATGCAATGTAAAGTTGAGGTTGTCAATATTGTATCAGGGCTCACTCCTGCTATACTTTTGTCCTATAGTTATCTGGAGATGATTTCGGGGCTTATCCCCCACGGCCCGGTCCTCGACCAGGCCTCCTTTTTGTTACACAATCCCAAGGAAGCAGCCTGTAACAGCTGTCTATCTCTCAGGTACATATTTACTGCTAGGTGAACAGACTCATCAGGATGAAAGAAACTCTGCCCATTTGTTTCCGCCCCCACCAAGGATCGAACCTGGAACCTCAGGACTATGAATCTGATGCACTGTCCACTCAGTTGTCAGGGGCCTGAAAGGTGCTCAGCAGTATTTGATTATGTGTGTGTGTGCATATACATGTTTCACAAGCAATATCAACTGTGCAGATGAGTATGGAAATATATGATCAGAAATATATCAATTGACTAATTTGTATCATAATGCTGAACTCATGGGGTGGTAGGTGATTTTTAACACTGATTTTACTCGCTAAGATGTATACTTAAATTTGTTTAATGAATTCATGAATTCTGAAAATTTACATAATCCTGCTATTAATGATTTATTTACTATTACTATAGCTTTATGTCATGAGATAGGAATGGAAGGTCTCATATTGATCATTTTCTTATTGATGATATAACTGGTCACACCTTTAAGTATAAGGCTGTCAGTGATGACAACCTGTCCTGGTATCATCCTGCCATGGCCACCTCCAATATACCTCACTCACAAGTTGCTGCTGCCAAAGAAAACATAAACCTCCCTAGAACACACCTAAACGTAGGAAGGCCACTCTTGCTGACCTGGATAAGTTTAAATGCCTGCTTAACCAATACTCAAATCACAAGTGATGCAATTGCTTGCAATATTATTCAGTGCAATTTGCATCAGAACAATCTCAAGGACTTTTTCACATCAGTCGTTTCAGTGCTAGATAGGGCAGGGGAAGAGAGTATTTATCTTATAACCAATAAAAGAAGTAGTATGCCAGGTTGGAATAATCATGTTAGGGAATTTCAAAATAGATCTACCTCTTGGCATAACCTACAGAAAGATGAAGGGTGCTCCAGATCTTTTGGAAAACTCTATGGGAAGTTGCTGGGTGCTCCAGACCATTTGACATAACCTACGGAAATATGCAGGGTGTCCCAGACCTTTTGGCATAACCCACAAAAAGATGCAGGGTACTGCGGACGTTTTGGCACGACCTACGGAAAGAGGCAGCAGGCCCTAAACCTTTTGGCATAATCTGCGGAAAGAAGCAGGGGGCCCCAGAGATGGTTGGTGGCCCCAGCTCAGGTGTGGCACCAGGGCTCAATATCATCAAGAAAGAGGATTAAGAAAGAGAAAGATAATATTGTGAGATCAAAAGTAGTCGATAATCTTTCAAGGAAAAAGTTTTATGATTTTTTGGGTGAAATTAGAAAAAAAGGATCATGCAGAGGAGTAACAAAAGTTATAGATGATGTCTCCGGGGCCCATTAATATATGAAATGGTTTAAAAGAAAAATCTTTAACATTGTAGAACACTGCGAGGTGCAGGACAGATGAGACTGAAACTGACCTAATTACAGCTGCATGTGAAGCCTGCATGAACCCTGCCTCCCCCCTAATGTTAAACACCTGCACACAGTAACCCATGTAATGTTTGAGAAAACTTAGAAAGCTAAACAATAGGAATTATGATATTTTACAAAATTATGATAAAATACAGTAATATATTATGATATATTACTGTATTTGTTTATTATTTTTGTATACAAGGGTTCTTACATTCTTGTACAGCCAATAGCACACATAGCGTTATGGGTGAATGTTTGTGTGTCTTACAGGCACACTCTCTCATGGTACATCACCACCTTGTGTCTTACAGGCACACTCTCCCATGGTACATCACCACTATGTGTCTTACAGGCTCTCTCTCCCATGATACATCACCACCTTGTGTCTTACAGGCACACTCTCCCATGGTACATCACCACTATGTGTCTTACAGGCTCTCTCCCATGATACATCACCACCATGTGTCTTACAGGCACACTCTCCCATGGTACATCACCACTATGTGTCTTACAGGCACACTCTCCCATGGTACATCACCACCATGTGTCTTACAGGCACACTCTCCCATGGTACATCACCACCATGTGTCTTACAGGCACACTCTCCCATGGTACATCACCACCATGTGTCTTACAGGCTCTCTCTCCCATGGTACATCACCACGATGTGTCTTACAGGCACACTCTCCCAAGGTACATCACCACCATGTGTCTTACTGGCACACTCTCCCATGGTACATCACCACCATGTGTCTTACAGGCACACTCTCCCATGGTACATCACCACCATGTGTCTTACAGGCACACTCTCCCATGGTACATCACCACCATGTGTCTTACAGGCACACTCTCCCATGGTACATCACCACCATGTGTCTTACAGGCACACTCTCCCATGGTACAATCACCACCATGTGTCTTACAGGCACACTCTCCCATGGTACATCACCACCATGTGTCTTACAGGCACACTCTCCCATGGCACATCACCACCATGTGTCTTACAGGCACACTCTCCCATGGTACATCACCACCATGTGTCTTACAGGCACACTCTCCCATGGTACAATCACCACCATGTGTCTTACAGGCACACTCTCCCATGGTACATCACCACCATGTGTCTTACAGGCACACTCTCCCATGGCACATCACCACCATGTGTCTTACAGGCACACTCTCCCATGGTACATCACCACCATGTATCTTACAGATGTTTATTCAGGTAAGGTATATACATACAAGTGATGTTACATTAATGGATTGATATATAGATAGAGCTAGTACATACAATGCCTAAAGCCACTATTACGCAATGCGTTTCGGGCAAGAAAAACATTAATATCTAGAACTTAATACTAATTGAGCATAAAGAATAAAAAGTGTTGAGAACAAATACAAATAAAGATAAAAAAAAAAAAAAAAGGGGGAACATGACTGAAAAAGCAGTACAAATACAATAGGTTGACAAACAGTGTTGATTAAAAAAAAAGAAAATAAGACATGGGTTGACAATAGAGGAGTGAGGTAGGTTACAGGGAATTTATTAGGTAGTGTTTAGTTTTTATCTTAAACTGGTTGAGAGAGGTACAGTCTTTAACATGGTTGGGAAGGTCATTCCACATTCTGGGCCCCTTGATTTGCAGAGCATTTCTAGTTTGATTAAGTCGTACTCTAGGAATATCAAAACTGTATTTATTTCTGGTGTGGTGCTCATGGGTTCTGTTACAACCTTCTATGAAGCTTTTGAGATCAGGATTGGCATTATAGTTTAGCGTTTTATATATGTATAATACACATGAGAGAATGTGCAGTGACTTAATATCTAACATATTCAGAGATTTGAGTAGGGGTACCGAGTGATGTCTGGGGCCAGAGTTGGATATTGTTCTAATAGCAGCTTTGTGTTGGGTAATTAGAGGACGTAAGTGATTTTGGGTAGTAGAACCCCAAGCACAAATACCATAGTTGAGATATGGATAGATAAGGGAGTAATAGAGAGTCACCAGGGCAGGGCGTGGTACATAATATCTGATCTTAGAAAGAATGCCCACAGTTTTTGAAACTTTTTTTGATATATTTAGAATGTGTCCCTGGAAATTCAGCTTGTGGTCAATGAGAATGCCAAGGAATTTGCCATCTAATTTGTTACAAATTTGGGTATTGTTTATTTTGAGATTTATTTGACTAGAGGATTTATTGCCAAACAGAATATAGAAAGTTTTGTCAATGTTAAGGGTGAGTTTGTTGGCAGTTAGCCAAAGATGGACTTTATTTAGCTCAGTATTTACTGTGGCATTTAGAGCAAGAGGGTCAGGACTGGAGTAAATGAAGGTTGTGTCGTCAGCAAATAGAATTGGTTTGAGGTGTTGGGAGGCATTTGGAAGGTCATTAATGTAGATGAGAAAGAGGAGAGGGCCAAGTATGCTGCCCTGAGGAACACCAATGTTGATGGGTAGGCACACTCTCCCATGGTACATCACCACCATGTGTCTTACAGGCACACTCTCCCATGGCACATCACCACCATGTGTCTTACAGGCTCTCTCTCCCATGGTACATCGCCACCATGTGTCTTACAGGCACACTCTCCCATGGTACATCACCACCATGTGTCTTACAGGCACACTCTCCCATGGTACATCACCACCATGTGTCTTACAGGCACACTCTCTCATGGTACATCACCACCATGTGTCTTACAGGCACACTCTCCCATGGTACATTGACACCATGTGTCTTACAGGCACACTCTCCCATGGTACATCACCACCATGTGTCTTACAGGCACACTCTCCAATGGTACATCACCACCATGTGTCTTACAGGCACACTCTCCCATGGTACATCACCACCATGTGTCTTACAGGCACACTCTCCCATGGTACATCACCACCATGTGTCTTACAGGCACACTCTCCCATAGTACATTGACACCATGTGTCTTACAGGCACACTCTCCCATGGTACATCACCACCATGTGTCTTACAGACACACTCTACCATGGTACATCACCACCATGTGTCTTACAGGCACACTCTCCCATGGTACATCACCACCATGTGTCTTACAGGCACACTCTCCCATGGTACATTGACACCATGTGGCTTACAGACACACTCTACCATGGTACATCACCGCCATGTGTCTTGACCTTGTCAAGCACAAGGCGAAGCTTGAAAAATTTCCGAGGTATGTCACTAGACTAGTCCCAGAATTAGGAGGCATGAGTTACGAGGAAAGGCTGCGTGAAATACATCTCACGACACTAGAAGACAGAAGAGTAAGGGGAGGCATGATCACTACCTACAAAATTCTCAGAGGAATTGACAGGGTTGATAAAGATTAACTGTTTAACACGGGTGGTATGCGAACAAGGGGACACAGGTGGAAACCTGAGTATCCAAATGAACCACAGGGACATCAGAAGGAACTTTTTCAGTGTTAGAGTAGTTAACAGGTGGAATACACTAGGCAGTGATGTGGTGGAGGCTGACTCCATACACAGTTTTAAATGTAGATATGATAGAGCCCAGTAGGCTCAGAAATCTGTACACCAGTTGATTGACAGTTGAGAGGTGGGACCAAAGAGCCAGAGCTGTTGGATATTTCCAACACCGAATACAACACTGTTGTATTCTCATTACTTATTACTAACTATATTAATTATTGTAGTAAGTAAAATTAACAACACGTAGAATTCTCATGTACTAATAATTCCATCTGTACAGTAGGCTAGAATTCTCACGTCACCTGACGCCAGTATTGCGTCAGATTTCCTTACAGTGAACACATTATATCCAATGTATGTGAGAATTAAAATCGATTCTCTATAACTAAGGCATTCTGTATGATAACTAATTGCAGATGAATTGACTTCCAACTAAAAGCCAAATAGAGCGTTGGAGTCATAACGTTTATCTCGTAATAAAGCTAACGTCACCAGTGAATGCCATGGGGAGACATTAATTCCTCTCCCTTATATATTTACTATTCTTAAAGTGGTAAATAATAATAATTTCCTCCTCTAAATAATAAACCCGTCCAGTCTTCAACGTTTCAAGCGTAAATGCAAGAAATATTTATGTTCGTGACATAATTTGTTTTATGAACGCGCGACGCGGCGTGGGTTGAAGAGGACCAACTCAGTACACGTGTGGAGCCGCTCAGAGGCAGACCTGCGCATACCGTACTCACAAGGAGACGCCATTGCCCAGCCACTAGGGCAGACGTTATCCATCCTCAGATGAAAGTCGCCACTGTGAGGCGTGAATAACCTTGCAGATAATATCTTCAGCTGGTGTTGGTGTCAGATAAGGAACCTTTTAACCTGGTTCTTGACGACACGTGACCAGCCAGCGAAGCGCGCCACTATCCAGGATAGGCTTAGACGGAGCCTGGGGACGCGAATTCCGGCAATCTTAAAACTTATACAGTGCCCTTTCAGCTAAGTATATTCCCTTTATGTGATGCATCTAGTAAAGAGTTTTGTAGTAGCTGGGTGATTGACCGTTATGACGCATGATAACATCTAATAACAGGTGATTAAATTTTTCACCTGTAACTCTCAATTTCTTGAATATAGAGATTCAGTAGTTAAATTAGTTGCTACTGTAAATATTTGTCTTGCAGCACGTGAGAAGAATTCTTCCTGCCGCCTTCTCCCATGTTAATCCGTCCCATTCGTCAGCCAACCGAGTCCAGAGAATAAGAGGAAACTCCATGGCTTGTCTAGAGGAATCATCATTAAGCTAAGATTTTATATTCTTTCATGAATCTATTGCAATTCTTTATGTGCAGAATTCCTCAGGATTAATATGTGTTTACTGTAACTCTCATTACTATACATATAATCTATGTTCTCATTTATGGTAATGATATCAGTTTCAATATAAAATTTATAGGATTAGATAATTATTAATTGAATTAGTGAACGAACCACACTAATTCCTGGACGTACTTACCTCCAGTAATAACCCCCCAATGTAGGTGTTTGAGGGTTTGATTCATTTAATTATACAGCCCATTAATTATTTCTATGATCATATTCTCTAGTATTTTATCCATAGTTACTGGTTCATCTAGGAATTATCTAATGATCAGAAATTCTCAGTTTCCCTCTTTACTATAAAAGCGGGTGGTCCTTCGTAATTTAATTTACTACATTAATATTTAAATAATCACAATCAAGCCCCAAATATCCCACATTATGGTCCTTATCGAACCGGATAGGCATTAAATTTATAATTAAAATATTAACCATTAATAACTAATCCTTGTGTAACAGTTAGTCTAGATCACACTAACATATTGCTACTTTCACCTCATGTATAAGGTAGCTTTAGTGGGTCATAGCCAATTACCCACAACATTTAGACCTACAATTCATACTGAAGTAGAATCTTTAGGTCACCAAGAGCAACAGCTCATAACCTTATATTAATCACTAACACCAATTAAGTGTTAACCATTTAGGCTATACCAATGTTTCAATATATGGCTGTCAGCAGACTGTCCATTATAGCCTGAATCCATGTTATAGTTACTGCTTCACTCAAGTCAGTGGATCATTAACATTTAGGGATCCAGTATACTAATATAAATTACTGATCTCATACTAGTTAATTATTACTAACCCTGATAACATTTATTCCACAATTAGGAGTACATTCAGGAGTTAGATAATATTTACGGCAGTAGAATACTTGCCAAACACAATTAATTCCTTTGTGTTCATTTAATTTCTTATACACACAATTACACAAGTGTATATTATATAAAATACAAAAAAAACAAAAACACAGCACAATTATTTGCACATTACTGCACCATAATATAATCTTTGCCAACCTTCATTAGGTAGCAATTTAGGCTGTGATTGTGTTGAATTTGGCACAAGCACAGACTAAATATAGTTGTAGTTTCTCAAGTAGAAATTCTCACGACTAGGCTTGAGCTAGTTAGTGACACATATATTATTCATTTGTGCTGACCCTATCAAGGGTGGGATTAACCATTTATTGTGTAATTATTTTATTGCATATTTCTATGTATGTCTTTGAGTGTTACTGTAAGTCTACTACCCATCCGAGGCTGATTTAGATGAGCTAAGCTGAGGAACACCTGTAGTGAGACCAAGGTACCACTCAAATCTTAGTTACTTATTACTAGGTAGGTAGCTAACCTCTAAATGAGGTAAATTACAACCAGCCTCAAGAAATATTAGGCTGTCAATACTTATACCTGCTCTACATCAAGGAGCAGAAACTATAGCTATACCACTAGCTACATAAGCCCTATCAGGCTGTCAATAATTATACCTGCTCTACATCAAGGAGCAGACTATAGCTATACCACTAGCTACATAAGCCCTATCAGGCTCAATTTACCGCAAGAATGAATCCTTTAGAAAGGAATGCAAGATTCTTGACAGCTCTTCAACGTCCCTTAGGAAAACTGCTTATGAAATGTCATCTCTGTGTCGAAACTGACCCAGGTGACGTCTATAGACTAGCAAGTTACATAAGGAGCGCCATCCAAAAGTATGATCATGTATAGACTGTAATCGAGTCCCACAGGAATTTACTCCAAGTCGGTCATACTGTCTCAGACCACTTACGTCTAACAGAATCTGATCTCGATAACTATGAACATTCCGTTCAAACCAGGTTAGACCGATATAAGGAGGTGCTTGCGAGACAAGATATTCCCGAGTGGGTAGATCAGATCATTAATAGACTTGTATCCAAGTTAACACTCAGTTCAGATGATATACCTGAACTACCTCAAGACGAGGAGAATCCTCTAATTAATACTGATCACTACACAGGATCCATAACTGAAGTTCAACCTTCATTTTCTAACCTCTCATCTAATACAGCTTCATGTGATGATTTGTTTACAGAGTCTGACCAATTTTCAGACCACTCTTCTCAATGTTCCCTGGATTCTATAAGTTCAATACATAAGGCTACTGAATTAACTAGCTTATCACCAGAACCCAAAGAAACAAGTGAAGCTGCCGATGAAACAAGTGAAGCTGCAATGATCAGTGAATCTGAACCTGAAAATGATAAAGCTAATGCTGCAGCAGCAGTCGAAGCTGTAATCAAAGCTGAGGCTAAGCAAGAAGCCTTAAGCAACACAAGTAATGGTCACAATTGCTCCCAACAGCCTTCTAAAGTAAGTGCTAACAATGAGAAGACTATTATAAACCTTGTGCACCAATTATTAAATTTATCTTCGCCAGAGCAATCAGTTGACTCTTTACAAGACTTTAGTTTTCAGCTTGAGTCACTGATAAATTCTTTCAGTAAAGAGGTGGATCACCCAACTACTGAGTGGATGACTAAAATTATCATCCAGAGAAAATTGTCTGGTGACACATTTAATAAATTATATGTATGCCAGAATGGTAATACCCTGTCAATGCAGGATATATTTACAGGTTTGCGTAATATGAGAAATCATACAGCAGACCAAGCAATTAATGCTAAATCTGAATGCACCAAAACTGTACCTACATCAGTTTCCTTGCCTGAAACTCCTAAAGTGACACTGTCACTAGGTAACAAAGGTGCTAATAATCCATGTAACAACAATCAGTCAAATACTGATTCATCAGTGAGGCCTAAGAGTCCCACAGGTGCTCCTAAGAGACCTAATAGTCCAAAGAGCACTCCCAAGAGCCTGTTAATGGTTCCCCAGAGTACACCAAGTACTCACAAGAGAATAAATAACAAGCAAATGCAAGCAGCAAAACCATCACAACCTGCAAATACTGTTTTACCTAAACCGGTAACCCCTAAACGATCTGTAGGATGGGGAATGTGCTTGTTTTGCAATCAAAAACATTCTCTGTACAAATGTACTAATTATCCTAATAGAGACACAAGAGTCAGACGACTCAAACAGTTACACAAATGTACTAGGTGTCTCAAACCACATAATGTTAACAGCTGTGACACCCCACTGAACACCTGCAATAGGTGTAGAAGGGGCAAGCATCATGCTGCACTGTGCAAATTAGTTAGGACTAATTATGTCAATCCTAGAATAGGACGTAGAGAATCTACACCAGTACAGTGCTGCAAGGTGCGAGATGTGTACAGCGTAACTTCACAAGCATCTCAAGTGGATGGTGCTTTGCCTACTGCCCAACTTCAAGTGAAGAACAGAGGAGCCAAGATCACCATACGTGGACTATTTGATCAAGGTTCCCAGAGAACTTTCATTACTCAAAGGGCAGCAGAGGCACTTAATTTACAACCAATAGGACAGGTAAAATTAAACTTGTCAGGGTCCATGATAAATCGAGGAACCCATGAATACTCCGTAGTTCAACCGCTTGTACGACTAGGTAGTCATGCCAAGGCTATCCAAGCCATTGTTGTAGATCAAATACCTTTAGACTTACATATTAAGGGTCTGGGGTACACAGCCCACTTCCTGCAGGAACGTGAAATTAATTTGGCTGACAACAAGTTAACGTCTGACCGCCTTAACAATATAGATGTACTAGTAGGGGCCGACTACTATTACCAGTTCATAACTGGACATGTTAAACGATTGGGAATGAATATGCTCCAATCTGCAGGAGGCTACTTACTTACTGGTAAAGTTCTGAATGTGAACAAGCCTAAACCTGCCAACAATAATAAATTAGTCAGCAGTAAATCAATTCTCAAGCAGCAAGCTAAAAGGAGAGACACAGCTGAGTAATAAACTCAGATTGAATGTAGTGCAATTGATACTCGCCGAGATGTTTCATAGCTCTCAGTGAAAACCAATGGTCCGTACTCAAACAAGTACAAGTCACAGCGACCAAGCCATTGAATTCACTGCAGACCTAGAATTATTCTCGACAAGTAGTAACTGACCACACTCAGTCTTCCTAGTTAAATTGTAATGTTGGGCTAGAGAATCTAGTACTCCCTAGGTAATTAATAATGTTAGGCTAGAGAATCTAGCACTCAATGCCACTGGCATTTCCTGAATTTAGTAATAAATTCACTAGGACCACTGGTCCACTATACTTGCGCTTAAAGGTTTGCCAAGAAAACCTTCTTAATACCATGTTTTCTGCACTAAGAGTTAGTGATAAATACTTGCATTAATTGTTTGAGTTGTTTTTTCTTTCGTTTCTGCTTATTTAGTGTAGGAGCGCAGCACGAACAAACTTGCAAACTTACTAATATGTAAGTGAATTTACAGAGAACTAATATGTTTAATGCATTATCGTTAAACATTAGCATTGTTAATTAACATGCTTCATGAGCTTAACATAGCTCACCTTAGAATTAATGTAATAATATGAGTGCTTGTTCCCCATGCGTACGAGCTTAATATTGCTCGCCATGACAATTGAATGATGCAAAACTCCACCTCGTTAATTCGAGTTCACTGAACTCACCCTGTTAGCACTGCTAACGAGCTCACTGCAGCTCACCCTGTCAACACTGTTGACGAGTTCACTGTAACTCACCCTGTTAGCACTGCTAACGAGCTCACTGTAGCTCACCCTGTCAACACTGTTGACGAGTTCACTGTAACTCACCCTGTTAGCACTGCTAACGAGCTCACTGTAGCTCACCCTGTCAACACTGTTGACGAGTTCAATGTAACTCACCCTGTTAGCACTGCTAACGAGCTCACTGCAGCTCACCCTGTCAACACTGTTGACGAGTTCAATGTAACTCACCATGTTAGCACTGCTAACAAGCTCACTGTAGCTCACCCTGTCAACACTGTTGACGAGTTCACTGCAACTCACCCTGTTAGCACTGCTAACGAGCTCACTGCAGCTCACCCTGTCAACACTGTTGACGAGTTCACTGTAACTCACCCTGTTAGCACTGCTAACGAGCTCACTGTAGCTCACCCTGTCAACACTGTTGACGAGTTCACTGTAACTCACCCTGTTAACACTGCTAACGAGCTCACCCTGTCAACACTGTTGACGAGTTCACTGTAACTCACCCTGTTAGCACTGCTAACGAGCTCACTGTAGCTCACCCTGTCAACACTGTAACTCACCCTGTTAGCACTGCTAACGAGCTCACTGTAGCTCACCCTGTCAACACTGTTGACGAGTTCACTGTAACTCACCCTGTTAGCACTGCTAACGAGCTCACTGCAGCTCACCCTGTCAACACTGTTGACGAGCTCACTGTAGCTCACCATGTTAACGAGCTCACTGCAGCTCACCCTGTCAACACTGTTGACGAGCTCACTGTAGCTCACCATGTTCACGAGTTCAATATAGCTCGACTTGTTAATGAGCTCAATACTGCTCACAATGTTAATTCGAGTACATTTTTGCTCACAATTAGCTTAGTCCCTTACTTAGGTAGGTTAGAAATTCAAACCATTTATTTAGGTAGGTTTAGGGACTTTAGTTAGTGTCAACTGAGTACTAGCCTAGTCTGTACTCACCATTAATTGCAGTTGACTATACTTATAGGGACTGATTTAATAAACTCAAATTCATGTAAAGGTGATTTCGTACTAACCAGTTTACAGTGTCAATCCTATGAGCTGCCGTTTAATTAGCTCATAAGTCAGAATGACTAGGCTACTAATCTCACTGTCGACTCAGAATTTTCCTTGATTTAATTAATAAACTTTTCAGTTCTCTACTTCTATTATTTTAGCTAGTTAGCAAATTAATTGTACCATCAGCCAGAATGACTACTGCACGGCAGTGCACATTAAATTCAATTTCCTCATTTGAATTTGAGGTGATCGTGATGCTGCGTGATGTTATTGTCTAGTAACTCAATAGTTACAAGTCACAGCGACCCTAGACAGTCACCTTACTGTAGTGTCATAGTCTCCTTGATCTTAAATGACTAATAATACTTTACTGTATAATCATACAATAGTGTTATCAGTTCTTAGGAACTTATTCTGAGTTTACCTACGATAGAACAATATCCAACTCTGGCCCCAGACATCACTCGGTACCCCTACTCAAATCTCTTAATATGTTAGATATTAAGTCTCTGCACATTCTCTCATGTGTATTATACATATATAAAACGCTAAACTATAATGCCAATCCTGATCTTAAAAGCTTCATAGTAGGTTGTAACAGAACCCATGAGCACCACACCAGAAATAAATACAGTTTTGATATTCCTAGAGTACGTCTTAATCAAACTAGAAATGCTCTGCAAATCAAGGGGCCCAGAATGTGGAATGACCTTCCCAACCATGTTAAAGACTGTACCTCTCTCAACCAGTTTAAGATAAAAACTAAACACTACCTAATAAATTCCCTGTAATCTACCTCACTCCTCTATTGTCAACCCATGTCTGTTATTTTTTTTTTTTTTTATTTTCTTTTTTTTTTTTTTTTTTTTCTTTTTTAATCAACACTGTTTGTCAACCTATTGTATTTGTGCTGCTTGTTCAGTCATGTTTCCCCCTTTTTTTTTTTATCTTTATTTGTATTTGTTCTCAACATCTTTTATTCTTTATGCTCAATTAGTATTAAGTTCTAGATATTAATGTTTTCTTGCCCGAAACGCATTGCGTAATAGTGGCTTTAGGCATTGTATGTACTAGATCTATCTATATATCAATCCATTAATGTAACATCACTTGTATGTATATACCTTACCTGAATAAACATCTGAATCTGAATCTGAATCTGATTCAGCCGCTACGTAATACACCATTACATGTCACTGCGACCCTAGTTGTTGAGTTTATTGTGAGCTTTAGAGTGTTCCTGATTGCCGATAACTTAATCATTTAATGTTTCAATATTTCATGCATGTTTCCACTAAGGGAAACAGCAAGCCTATTACAACTCTGAAGAAGAGTAATTTCCTTCACTTCCCACTGAGATAACTATGATGATACTACGATGTGATATCACGTAACAAAACATTACATGTCACTATGACCCAGGATATCGCATCACCGTAGATTCTGTTAGTTTAAATTGGGAGAGTTAAATTCTATAAATATTGTGTAGGCTACAAGCAACATGTTTCATTTGACATGTAAATAGCAAGACTCAAGTTCTTGTAAGCCCTTGATAAATCCGGGACGTTTGTTATGTGTGTACTAACATACTAACATATTAACATACTAATGTACTAATCTTAATATCACTTTGGGATAGGTCAGTACTACGCAGTACACTACGACCCTAGAATCCTCCCCCCGGAGTTATGTTGGATATTTCCAACACCGAATACAACACTGTTGTATTCTCATTACTTATTACTATATTAATTATTGTAGTAAGTAAAATTAACAACACGTAGAATTCTCATGTACTAATAATTCCATCTGTACAGTAGGCTAGAATTCTCACGTCACCTGATGCCAGTATTGCGTCAGATTTCCTTACAGTAAACACATTATATCCAATGTATGTGAGAATTAAATTTGATTCTCTATAACTAAGGCATTCTGTATGATAACTAATTGCAGATGAATTGACTTCCAACTAAAAGCCGAATAGAGCGTTGGAGTCATAACGTTTATCTCGTAATAAAGCTAACGTCACCAGTGAATGCCATGGGGAGACATTAATTCCTCTCCCTTATATATTTACTATTCTTAAAGTGGTAAATAATAATAATTTCCTCCTCTAAATAATAAACCCGTCCAGTCTTCAACGTTTCAAGCGTAAATGCGAGAAATATTAATGTTCGTGACATAATTTGTTTTATGAACGCGCGACGCGGCGTGGGTTGAAGAGGACCAACTCAGTACACGTGTGGAGCCGCTCAGAGGCAGACCTGCGCATACCGTACTCACAAGGAGACGCCATTGCCCAGCCACTAGGGCAGACGTTATCCATCCTCAGATGAAAGTCGCCACTGTGAGGCGTGAATAACCTTGCAGATAATATCTTCAGCTGGTGTTGGTGTCAGATAAGGAACCTTTTAACCTGGTTCTTGACGACACGTGACCAGCCAGCGAAGTACGCCACTATCCAGGATAGGCTTAGCCGGAGCCTGGGGACGCGAATTCCGGCAATCTTAAAACTTATACAGTGCCCTTTCAGCTAAGTATATTCCCTTTATGTGATGCATCTAGTAAAGAGTTTTGTAGTAGCTGGGTGATTGACCGTTATGACGCATGATAACATCTAATAACAGGTGATTAAATTTTGTCACCTGTAACTCTCAATTTCTTGAATATAGAGATTCAGTAGTTAAATTAGTTGCTACTGTAAATATTTGTCTTGCAGCACGTGAGAAGAATTCTTCCTGCCGCCTTCTCCCATGTTAATCCGTCCCATTCGTCAGCCAACCGAGTCCAGAGAATAAGAGGAAACTCCATGGCTTGTCTAGAGGAATCATCATTAAGCTAAGATTTTATATTCTTTCATGAATCTATTGCAATTCTTTATGTGCAGAATTCCTCAGGATTAATATGTGTTTACTGTAACTCTCATTACTATACTTATAATCTATGTTCTCATTTATGGTAATGATATCAGTTTCAATATAAAATTTATAGGATTAGATTATTATTAATTGAATTAGTGAACGAACCACACTAATTCCTGGACGTACTTACCTCCAGTAATAACCCCCCAATGTAGGTGTTTGAGGGTTTGATTCATTTAATTATACAGCCCATTAATTATTTCTATGATCATATTCTCTAGTATTTTATCCATAGTTACTGGTTCATCTAGGAATTATCTAATGATCAGAAATTCTCAGTTTCCCTCTTTACTATAAAAGCGGGTGGTCCTTCGTAATTTAATTTACTACATTAATATTTAAATAATCACAATCAAGCCCCAAATATCCCACAAGAGCTCAACCCCTGCAAGCACACACACACACACACAGGGGGCCGGTGGCTGAGTGAACATACGAACGTATGTTCGTATGTTCGTATGAACGTATGTTCGTATGAACTTGTATATCTTTCCTCAATCTTTGACGGCTTTGGTTACATTTATTAAACAGTTTACAAGCATGAAAAATTGCCAATCAACTGTTGTTATTGTTATAAACAGCCTCCTGGTGCTTCAGGGCTCATTAACTGTTTAATATTTGTAAACAAAGCCGCCAAAGATTAAGAAAAGATGGACAGGTTCGTAAGTGTTTGCGTAAGTGCTTTCGTGAATCTGGCTCCTGAACTAGACTCAACAATACGGGTGCTCACTTGCACTCAAGATGCAACTCCAAACAATTGCAACAAAACAATAACAACAATGTTATTTGCCTACAACGCTGCGTACTAGTGGCTCTAGGTAATGTATGTACTAGCTCTATCTATAAATACAACATTATGTTGTAAATCATCTATGTGTGTGTACTTTTCCTCAATAAAAATTTTAATTTGAATTTTAAATTTGAATTTGGGTCACTGAGACGGTCTCCATGGAGACCAAACACACACCGAAACTACGACGTTGGTACAACGTTGGAACAAGTTTTAAAACCTAACCAGTTATAACAACCAATATAGCAAGTTGTAACAACGTTCTAATACGTTATAAACACGATGTAACCACGTTATTACAAGTTGTAACAAGCGGAAAATAGAGACAGTTTCGGTTTGTGTTTCCAGGGTGGTAAACCCTCACAAATTACCTTAATACATGTCATTAAGGACGACAATCAAAACAATTACTTTATCTGTTCGTATCACACAGATAAGAACAGTTGACTACAAATCAGTTTAATCAAAACCACAATTTGGGATATTTACAATGATTAATTACGTTAATTACTGTCATCCAGACAGTTAACAACAACAGTAATTTACGTTAATGACCACCTGTCACTCAGTCCGACAACTGAAGCAATAATTAACAGTAATTACTCTGTCATCAAGACAATTAAACAATCAGTAAGTAATTAGTACTGACACACGGAGGACAGCTTAATCAAGACAAATTACATTAACACAACTATATCACTCAAGACAGCTTCCCAAACAAGAATGTGTCACCTCACATAATTACGCTAATTACACTGCCTCACCGGACAGTTAATGACCACAACTAATTTACTTCACTGACTCTTCAATTAACCTCGTCACGCAGACAGACAAACACGATAACACTACATCCCGTCCTCTTAAAGTAATGTCGCTTTTCGCTCGTCTGCTTTGGCCAAAATTGGACATAATATGAAATGAAATCGGCTCATGAAAGTGACGTACTGTCCCGTTTTCTGTTTGAGTCGTCCGGCCTACTCGGTAAGGTTAGGAGAGGAAACTTTCAATTAACGTTTTTTCATGACGTTTTGAAACTTTAAGAGAATTTCCCGCTGTCCTAACCTCTTAGCGTGCTCGGGTGGGACAGCGCAGTGGGACGCAGAGGAGGCAGCGTGCGTTGTGCTTCTGGGTCACAAAAGTGAGTTAGGTTCTCTCCCAGGTGATGGCAAAGGAGCTTACGGAGTCACAGCTAAGCAGAAGGGAGGAACGAAATGGCACTCGCCCCTACGGTGGTGAGGTGGGCTGTGTACAGTGGGTGCTCATCAGATCATTTGGGAATGCATCGGATGAGGGAGTGGGGAATGGAGGGGAGAACGAAGGGAATAGAGTAGGGGATGGTGGGGAGGACAAGGAACGAGGGAGTGGGGAATGGCAGGGAGGACGAGGGAGTGGGGAATGGCAGGGAGGACGAGGGGATGGGGAAGTTGGGGATGGTGGGGATGACGAAGGAGTAGAGTGGGGGATGGTGGGAGGACAAGGGACGAGGGAGTGGGGAATAGTAGGGAGGACGAGGGGGACCGGGGACCGGAGAGTGGGGAATGGCGGGGAGGACGAGAGGACAGGGAAGGGTTGCTGAGCCACAGCAACGCATGGCCGGGTACAGCTAGTAGTAAATACAGAAACTCACCAAGGCCAACACGAGCAGTGACCTGCAACATTCGTAACCACGAGACATTGCTGTGACTGAGAGTGAGAAAGTTAGGGCAGTGTTCTCCGTCAGTTCTCCCAGACAACCCGTTTCTTCAAAGGTCGCAGGACAACAGCTCTAAAGTTCTTTCTTTGTTCCAACAAGCTCTAAAAATCGAACTTTTGTAGCAATTCTTACCAGGCATTAAGAGAAAAGTCTTTTGTTTGTTGCATGCAGTTTGGCTTTTTTGTTTTGTTTTATGTGTTGCCGCCCCGGCGTGGAGTCCTTGCTATCGTACTCGTCAAAAAGGACCTTTTTTCATGAAATATTACTAAAATACTTCCATAAAAACTTTATTATACTACCTCCTCTCTTTTTTGTAATTTATCAAAGGCATAAAAGACTTTCGCTTCAACACTGAACTGAAAAAAAAAATAACTTTGAAAATCTTCAGACATGTATTCTTGAAACATCTGAGAAAAAACTCCTCCTGAGGTGTTTCCTCACCTGCTTCTCAGAGTGTTCAGGGAAATGTTCATTGTTCTACGCCAGAGTGTTCTTCATGAGAATGTTCTTGGCTCTCAACTTACTTGTTCCTCAGTAATATCAATTGTTCTCCACTGACGATGTTCTAGGTAATGTTGATTAATCTATGCAAGCGTTTTTATTTTGATTTATTTATATTGTATGTGGGTGTAGGTGTAGAGGAGACGGGTGTAGGTGTAGAGGAGATGGGTGTAGGTGTAGAGGAGACGGGTGTAGGTGTAGAGGAGACAGGTGTAGGTGTTTAGGAGACGGGTGTAGGTGTAGAGGAGACGGGTGTAGAGGAGACGGGTGTAGAGGAGACGGGTGTAGAGGAGACGGGTGTAGGTGTAGAGGAGACGGGTGTAGGTGTAGAGGAGACGGGTGTAGGTGTAGAGGAGACGGGTGTAGGTGTAGAGGAGACTGGTGTAGGTGTAGAGGAGACTGGTGTAGGTGTAGAGGAGGTGGGTGTAGGTGTAGAGGAGACGGGTGTAGGTGTAGAGGAGACGGGTGTAGGTGTAGAGGAGACGGGTGTAGGTGTAGAGGAGACGGGTGTAGGTGTAGAGGAGGTGGGTGTAGGTGTAGAGGAGGGAGTAGATGTAGAGGAGACTGGTGTAGGTGTAGAGGAGACGGGTGAAGGTGTAGAGGAGGAGAGTGTAGGTGTAGAGGAGATGGGTGTAGGTGTAGAGGAGGAGGGTATAGGTGTAGAAGAGAAAGGTGTAGGTGTGGAAGAGACAGGTGTAGGTGTAGAGGAGATGGGTGTAGGTGTAGAGGAGGAGGATGTAGGTGTAGAGTAGACTGGTGTAGGTGTAGAGGAGACGGATGAAGGTGTAGAGGAGGAGGGGTGTAGGTGTAGAGGAGATGGGTGTAGAGGAGGGTGTAGGTGTTGAGGAGACGGGTGTAAGTGTGGAAGAGACAGGTGTAGGTGTTGAGGAGACGGGTGTAAGTGTGGAAGAGACAGGTGTAGGTGTAGAAGAGACAGGTGTAGGTGTAGAAGAGACAGGTGTAGGTGTAGGAGACAGGTGTAGGTGTAGAGGAAACGGGTGTAGGTGTAGAGGAAACGGGTGTAGGTGTAGAGGAGACGGGTGTAGGTGTAGAGGAGGAGGATGTAGGTGTAGAGGAGACGGGTGAAGGTGTAGAGGAGGAGGGGTGTAGGTGTAGAGGAGACGGGTGTAGAGGAGGAGGGTGTAGGTGTTGAGGAGACGGGTGTAGGTGTGGAAGAGACAGGTGTAGGTGTAAAAGAGACAGGTGTAGGTGTAGAGGTGGGTGTAGGTGAAGAGGGTGTAGGTGTAGAAGAGACAGGTGTAGGTGTGGAAGAGACAGGTGTAGGTGTAGAGGAGATGGGTGTAGGTGTAGAGGAGGAGGATGTAGGTGTAGAGTAGACTGGTGTAGGTGTAGAGGAGACGGGTGAAGGTGTAGAGGAGGAGGGGTGTAGGTGTAGAGGAGACGGGTGTAGAGGAGGGTGTAGGTGTTAAGGAGATGGGTGTAAGTGTGGAAGAGACAGGTGTAGGTGTAGAAGAGACAGGTGTAGGTGTAGAAGAGACAGGTGTAGGTGTAGAGGAAACGGGTGTAGGTGTAGAGGAAACGGGTGTAGGTGTAGAGGAGACGGGTGTAGGTGTAGAGGAGGAGGATGTAGGTGTAGAGGAGACTGGTGTAGGTGTAGAGGAGACGGGTGAAGGTGTAGAGGAGACGGGTGAAGGTGTAGAGGAGGAGGGGTGTAGGTGTAGAGGAGACGGGTGTAGAGGAGGAGGGTGTAGGTGTTGAGGAGACGGGTGTAGGTGTGGAAGAGACAGGTGTAGGTGTAGAAGAGACAGGTGTAGGTGTAGAGGTGGGTGTAGGTGAAGAGGGTGTAGGTGTAGAAGAGACAGGTGTAGGTGTAGAGGAGATGGGTGAAGGTGTAGAGGAGGAGAGTGTAGGTGTAGAGGAGACGGGTGTAGGTGTAGAGGAGGAGGGTATAGGTGTAGAAGAGACAGGTGAAGGTGTGGAAGAGACAGGTGTAGGTGTAGAGGAGACGGGTACAGGTGTAGAGGAGGGTGTAGGTGTAGAGGAGACTGGTGTAGGTGTAGAGGAGACAGGTGAAAGTGTAGAGGAAGAGGGTGTAGGTGTAGAGGAGACGGGTGTAGAGGAGACGGGTGTAGAGGAGGAGGGTGTAGGTGTGGAAGAGACAGGTGCAGGTGTAGAAGAGACAGGTGTAGGTGAAGAAGAGAGAGGTGTAGGTGTAGAAGAGACAGGTGGTGTAGAGGAGGGTGTAGGTGTAGAGGAGACGGGTGTAGGTGTAGAGGAGACGGGTGTAGGTGTAGAGGAGGAGGGTGTAGGTGTAGAGGAGACGGGTGTAAGTGTAGAGGAGACGGGTGTAGGTGTAGAGGAGACGGGTGTAGGTGTAGAGGAGACGGGTGTAGGTGTAGAGGAGACGGGTGTAGGTGTAGAGGAGACGGGTGTAGGTGTAGAGGAGACGGGTGTAGGTGTAGAGGAGACGGGTGTAGGTGTAGAGGAGACTGGTGTAGGTGTTGAGGAGGTGGGTGTAGGTGTAGAGGAGACGGGTGTAGGTGTAGAGGAGACGGGTGTAGGTGTAGAGGAGACGGGTGTAGGTGTAGAGGAGACGGGTGAAGGTGTAGAGGAGGAGAGTGTAGGTGTAGAGGAGATGGGTGTAGGTGTAGAGGAGGAGGGTATAGGTTTAGAAGAGAAAGGTGTAGGTGTGGAAGAGACAGGTGTAGGTGTAGAGGAGATGGGTGTAGGTGTAGAGGAGGAGGATGTAGGTGTAGATTGGTGTAGGTGTAGAGGAGACGGGTGAAGGTGTAGAGGAGGAGGGGTGTAGGTGTAGAGGAGACGGGTGTAGAGGAGGGTGTAGGTGTTGAGGAGACGGGTGTAAGTGTGGAAGAGACAGGTGTAGGTGTAGAAGAGACAGGTGTAGGTGTAGAAGAGACAGGTGTAGGTGTAGAAGAGACAGGTGTAGGTGTAGAGGAGGAGGATGTAGGTGTAGAGTAGACTGGTGTAGGTGTAGAGGAGACGGGTGAAGGTGTAGAGGAGGAGGGGTGTAGGTGTAGAGGAGACGGGTGTAGAGGAGGGTGTAGGTGTTAAGGAGATGGGTGTAAGTGTGGAAGAGACAGGTGTAGGTGTAGAAGAGACAGGTGTAGGTGTAGAAGAGACAGGTGTAGGTGTAGAGGAAACGGGTGTAGGTGTAGAGGAAACGGGTGTAGGTGTAGAGGAGACGGGTGTAGGTGTAGAGGAGGAGGATGTAGGTGTAGAGGAGACTGGTGTAGGTGTAGAGGAGACGGGTGAAGGTGTAGAGGAGACGGGTGAAGGTGTAGAGGAGGAGGGGTGTAGGTGTAGAGGAGACGGGTGTAGAGGAGGAGGGTGTAGGTGTTGAGGAGACGGGTGTAGGTGTGGAAGAGACAGGTGTAGGTGTAGAAGAGACAGGTGTAGGTGTAGAGGTGGGTGTAGGTGAAGAGGGTGTAGGTGTAGAAGAGACAGGTGTAGGTGTAGAGGAGATGGGTGAAGGTGTAGAGGAGGAGAGTGTAGGTGTAGAGGAGACGGGTGTAGGTGTAGAGGAGGAGGGTATAGGTGTAGAAGAGACAGGTGAAGGTGTGGAAGAGACAGGTGTAGGTGTAGAGGAGACGGGTATAGGTGTAGAGGAGGAGGGTGTAGGTGTAGAGGAGACTGGTGTAGGTGTAGAGGAGACAGGTGAAAGTGTAGAGGAAGAGGGTGTAGGTGTAGAGGAGACGGGTGTAGAGGAGACGGGTGTAGAGGAGGAGGGTGTAGGTGTGGAAGAGACAGGTGCAGGTGTAGAAGAGACAGGTGTAGGTGAAGAAGAGAGAGGTGTAGGTGTAGAAGAGACAGGTGGTGTAGAGGAGGGTGTATGTGTAGAGGAGACGGGTGTAGGTGTAGAGGAGACGGGTGTAGGTGTAGAGGAGGAGGGTGTAGGTGTAGAGGAGACGGGTGTAGGTGTAGAGGAGACGGGTGTAGGTGTAGAGGAGACGGGTGTTGGTGTAGAGGAGACGGGTGTAGGTGTAGAGGAGACAGGTGTAGGTGTAGAGGAGACGGGTGTAGGTGTAGAGGAGACGGGTGTAGGTGTAGAGGAGACGGGTGTAGGTGTAGAGGAGACGGGTGTAGGTGTAGAGGAGACGGGTGTAGGTGTAGAGGAGACTGGTGTAGGTGTTGAGGAGGTGGGTGTAGGTGTAGAGGAGACGGGTGTAGGTGTAGAGGAGACGGGTGTAGGTGTAGAGGAGACGGGTGTAGGTGTAGAGGAGACGGGTGAAGGTGTAGAGGAGGAGAGTGTAGGTGTAGAGGAGATGGGTGTAGGTGTAGAGGAGGAGGGTATAGGTTTAGAAGAGAAAGGTGTAGGTGTGGAAGAGACAGGTGTAGGTGTAGAGGAGATGGGTGTAGGTGTGGAAGAGACAGGTGCAGGTGTAGAAGAGACAGGTGTAGGTGTAGAAGAGACAGGTGTAGGTGTAGAAGAGACAGGTGTAGGTGTAGAGGAGGGTGTAGGTGTAGAGGAGACGGGTGTAGGTGTAGAGGAGACGGGTGTAGGTGTAGAGGAGACGGGTGTAGGTGTAGAGGAGACGGGTGTAGGTGTAGAGGAGACGGGTGTAGGTGTAGAGGAGACGGGTGTACGTGTAGAGAAGACGGGTGTAGGTGTAGAGGAGACGGGTGTAGGTGTAGAGGAGACGGGTGTAAGTGTAGAGGAGACGGGTGTAGGTGTAGAGGAGACGGGTGTAGGTGTAGAGGAGACGGGTGTAGGTGTAGAGGAGACGGGTGTAGGTGTAGAGGAGACGGGTGTAGGTGTAGAGGAGACGGGTGTAGGTGTAGAGGAGACGGGTGTAGGTGTAGAGGAGACTGGTGTAGGTGTTGAGGAGGTGGGTGTAGGTGTAGAGGAGACGGGTGTAGGTGTAGAGGAGACGGGTGTAGGTGTAGAGGAGACGGGTGAAGGTGTAGAGGAGGAGAGTGTAGGTGTAGAGGAGATGGGTGTAGGTGTAGAGGAGGAGGGTATAGGTTTAGAAGAGAAAGGTGTAGGTGTGGAAGAGACAGGTGTAGGTGTAGAGGAGATGGGTGTAGGTGTAGAGGAGGAGGATGTAGGTGTAGATTGGTGTAGGTGTAGAGGAGACGGGTGAAGGTGTAGAGGAGGAGGGGTGTAGGTGTAGAGGAGACGGGTGTAGAGGAGGGTGTAGGTGTTGAGGAGACGGGTGTAAGTGTGGAAGAGACAGGTGTAGGTGTAGAAGAGACAGGTGTAGGTGTAGAAGAGACAGGTGTAGGTGTAGAAGAGACAGGTGTAGGTGTAGAGGAGGAGGATGTAGGTGTAGAGGAGGAGGATGTAGGTGTAGAGTAGACTGGTGTAGGTGTAGAGGAGACGGGTGAAGGTGTAGAGGAGGAGGGGTGTAGGTGTAGAGGAGACGGGTGTAGAGGAGGGTGTAGGTGTTAAGGAGATGGGTGTAAGTGTGGAAGAGACAGGTGTAGGTGTAGAAGAGACAGGTGTAGGTGTAGAAGAGACAGGTGTAGGTGTAGAGGAAACGGGTGTAGGTGTAGAGGAAACGGGTGTAGGTGTAGAGGAGACGGGTGTAGGTGTAGAGGAGGAGGATGTAGGTGTAGAGGAGACTGGTGTAGGTGTAGAGGAGACGGGTGAAGGTGTAGAGGAGACGGGTGAAGGTGTAGAGGAGGAGGGGTGTAGGTGTAGAGGAGACGGGTGTAGAGGAGGAGGGTGTAGGTGTTGAGGAGACGGGTGTAGGTGTGGAAGAGACAGGTGTAGGTGTAGAAGAGACAGGTGTAGGTGTAGAGGTGGGTGTAGGTGAAGAGGGTGTAGGTGTAGAAGAGACAGGTGTAGGTGTAGAGGAGATGGGTGAAGGTGTAGAGGAGGAGAGTGTAGGTGTAGAGGAGACGGGTGTAGGTGTAGAGGAGGAGGGTATAGGTGTAGAAGAGACAGGTGAAGGTGTGGAAGAGACAGGTGTAGGTGTAGAGGAGACGGGTATAGGTGTAGAGGAGGAGGGTGTAGGTGTAGAGGAGACTGGTGTAGGTGTAGAGGAGACAGGTGAAAGTGTAGAGGAAGAGGGTGTAGGTGTAGAGGAGACGGGTGTAGAGGAGACGGGTGTAGAGGAGGAGGGTGTAGGTGTGGAAGAGACAGGTGCAGGTGTAGAAGAGACAGGTGTAGGTGAAGAAGAGAGAGGTGTAGGTGTAGAAGAGACAGGTGGTGTAGAGGAGGGTGTATGTGTAGAGGAGACGGGTGTAGGTGTAGAGGAGACGGGTGTAGGTGTAGAGGAGGAGGGTGTAGGTGTAGAGGAGACGGGTGTAGGTGTAGAGGAGACGGGTGTAGGTGTAGAGGAGACGGGTGTTGGTGTAGAGGAGACGGGTGTAGGTGTAGAGGAGACAGGTGTAGGTGTAGAGGAGACGGGTGTAGGTGTAGAGGAGACGGGTGTAGGTGTAGAGGAGACGGGTGTAGGTGTAGAGGAGACGGGTGTAGGTGTAGAGGAGACGGGTGTAGGTGTAGAGGAGACTGGTGTAGGTGTTGAGGAGGTGGGTGTAGGTGTAGAGGAGACGGGTGTAGGTGTAGAGGAGACGGGTGTAGGTGTAGAGGAGACGGGTGTAGGTGTAGAGGAGACGGGTGAAGGTGTAGAGGAGGAGAGTGTAGGTGTAGAGGAGATGGGTGTAGGTGTAGAGGAGGAGGGTATAGGTTTAGAAGAGAAAGGTGTAGGTGTGGAAGAGACAGGTGTAGGTGTAGAGGAGATGGGTGTAGGTGTAGAGGAGGAGGATGTAGGTGTAGATTGGTGTAGGTGTAGAGGAGACGGGTGAAGGTGTAGAGGAGGAGGGGTGTAGGTGTAGAGGAGACGGGTGTAGAGGAGGGTGTAGGTGTTGAGGAGACGGGTGTAAGTGTGGAAGAGACAGGTGTAGAAGAGACAGGTGTATGTGTAGAAGAGACAGGTGTAGGTGTAGGAGACAGGTGTAGGTGTAGAGGAAACGGGTGTAGGTGTAGAGGAAACGGGTGTAGGTGTAGAGGAAACGGGTGTAGGTGTAGAGGAGACGGGTGTAGGTGTAGAGGAGACGGGTGTAGGTGTAGAGGAGACGGGTGAAGGTGTAGAGGAGGAGGGGTGTAGGTGTAGAGGAGACGGGTGTAGAGGAGGAGGGTGTAGGTGTTGAGGAGACGGGTGTAAGTGTGGAAGAGACAGGTGTAGGTGTAGAAGAGACAGGTGTAGGTGTAGAGGTGGGTGTAGGTGAAGAGGGTATAGGTGTAGAAGAGACAGGTGTAGGTGTAGAGGAGATGGGTGAAGGTGTAGAGGAGGAGAGTGTAGGTGTAGAGGAGATGGGTGTAGGTGTAGAGGAGGAGGGTATAGGTGTAGAAGAGACAGGTGTAGGTGTTGAAGAGACAGGTGTAGGTGTAGAGGAGACGGGTATAGGTGTAGAGGAGGAGGGTGTAGGTGTAGAGGAGACTGGTGTAGGTGTAGAGGAGACAGGTGAAAGTGTAGAGGAAGAGGGTGTAGGTGTAGAGGAGACGGGTGTAGAGGAGACGGGTGTAGAGGAGGAGGGTGTAGGTGTGGAAGAGACAGGTGCAGGTGTAGAAGAGACAGGTGTAGGTGTAGAAGAGACAGGTGTAGGTGTAGAAGAGACAGGTGTAGGTGTAGAGGAGGGTGTAGGTGTAGAGGAGACGGGTGTAGGTGTAGAGGAGACGGGTGTAGGTGTAGAGGAGACGGGTGTAGGTGTAGAGGAGACGGGTGTAGGTGTAGAGGAGACGGGTGTAGGTGTAGAGGAGACGGGTGTACGTGTAGAGAAGACGGGTGTAGGTGTAGAGGAGACGGGTGTAGGTGTAGAGGAGACGGGTGTAGGTGTAGAAGAGAAGGTTGTAGGTGTAGAGGAGACGGGTGTAGGTGTAGAGGAGACGGGTGTGGGTGTAGAGAAGGGTGTAGATGTAGAGGAGGAGGGTGTTGGTGTAGAGGAGGAGGGTGTAGGTGTAGGAGACGGGTGTAGGTGTAGGGGAGACGGGTGTAGGTGTAGAGGAGGTGGGTGTAGGTGGAGAGGAGACAGGTGAACGTGTAGAGCAGGAGGGTGTAGGTGTAGAGGAGAAATGTGTAGGTGTTGTGGAGACGTGTAGGTGTAGAAGAGACAGGTGTAGAGGTGGGTGTAGGTGGTGAGGAGGAGGGTGTAGGTGTAGAAGAGACAGGTGTAGGTGTAGAAGAGACAGGTGTAGGTGTAGAGGTGGGTGTAGGTGGTGAAGAGGGTGTAGGTGTAGAAGAGACAGGTGTAGGTGTAGAGGTGGGTGTAGCTGTAGAAGAGACAGGTGTAGGTGTAGAGGAGATGGGTGTAGGTGTGGAGGAGACGGGTGTAGGTGTGGAGGAGACGGGTGTAGGTGTAGAGACGGGTGTAGGTGTAGAGGAGACGGGTGTAGGTGTAGAGGAGACGGGTGTAGGTGTAGACGAGACGGGTGTAGGTGTAGAGGAGGTGGGTGTAGGTGTAGAGGAGGAGGGTGTAGGTGTAGAGGAGATGGGTGTAGGTGTAGAGGAGGAGGGTGTAGGTGTAGAGGAGGAGGGTGTAGGTGTAGAGGAGGTGGGTGTAGGTGTAGGGGAGACGGGTGTAGGTGTAGAGGAGACAGGTGTAGGTGTGGAGGAGACGGGTGTAGGTGTAGAGGAGACGGGTATAGGTGTGGAGACGGGTGTAGGTGTAGAGGAGACGGGTGTAGGTGTCGAGACGGGTGTAGGTGTAGAGTAGGTGGGTGTAGGTGTAGAGGAGGAGGGTGTAGGTGTAGAGGAGATGGGTGTAGAGGAGGAGGGTGTAGGTGTAAAGGAGGTGGGTGTAGGTGTAGAGAAGATAGGTGTAGGTGTGGAGGAGACGGGTGTGGGTGTAGAGGAGGCGGGTGTATGTGTAGAGGAGACGGGTGTACGTGTAGAGAAGACGGGTGTACGTGTAGAGAAGACGGGTGTAGGTGTAGAGGAGACGGGTGTAGGTGGACAGGGAGGCAAGGAAGGGCCTTCAGGCCATTATACATAAGTATACATGAATACAATATAAAGTATATATATATACAACATGTGTATCAAAACTATGTCTATGTGGTATACATCTCACAATCCCATAATCTAATTTAATGTTAGAGGACAATGTAATGAACAATAATGAAAGGGAAATTACACAGTATACATGAGAGTAATACATCCGAGACCTAAATTTATACATTCTCCATCATAGTTCACATAATATTTCCTATACAGCATTATGTAGCATTCCATAATATAAGCATATACGGATGTTTTTCAAGCTACATGACATTAGGCTACTGCTATTCACTAGACTTCTAATATATATCCACAAATACATGGCAAGGATTTATGGTATAGATATATAATATACATAGATATATGTGGAATACATTGGCAATACACAATTATTTCTAGTGTGTTGACGAAAAAAGAATAACTACATAAATTAATATTCGTGATACTAGGCTAATCAGCCAAGACATCACTATACAGTTTGAGCACATCATACACCAGCTACAGTATGATCATACTGGTGTATGTGTGGTCATAACACCACCTCACACCCATATGGTAATATCACAACACACCATGGACCAGTATGGTAATATCACAACACACCATGGACCAGTATGGTAATATCACAACACACCATGGTCCAGTATGGTAATATCACAACACACTATGGTCCAGTATGGTAATATCACAACACACCATGGTCCAGTATGGTAATATCACAACACACCATGGACCAGTATGGTAATATCACAACACACAATGGACCAGTATGGTAATATCACAACACGCCATGGACCAGTATGGTAATATCACAACACACCATGGTCCAGTAAGGTAATATCACAACACACTATGGTCCAGTATGGTAATATCTGAACACACCATGGTCCAGTATGGTAATATCACAACACACCATGGACCAGTATGGTAATGTCACAACACAGCATGGACCAGTATGGTAATATCACAACACACCATGGTCCAGTATGGTAATATCACAACACACTATGGTCCAGTATGGTAATATCTGAACACACCATGGACCAGTATGGTAATATCACAACACACCATGGTCCAGCATGGTAATATCACAACACACCATGGACCAGTATGGTAATATCACAACACACCATGGTCCAGTATGGTAATATCAACACACTATGGTCCAGTATGGTAATATCACAACACACTATGGACCAGTATGGTAATATCACAACACACCATGGACCAGTATGGTAATATCACAACACACCATGGTCCAGTATGGTAATATCACAACACACCATGGACCAGTATGGTAATATCACAACACACTATGGTCCAGTATGGTAATATCACAACACACTATGGACCAGTTTGGTAATATCACAACACACCATGGTCCAGTATGGTAATATCACAACACACCATGGTCCAGTATGGTAATATCACAACACACCATGGTCCAGTATGGTAATATCACAACACACCATGGTCCAGTATGGTAATATCACAACACACCATGGACCAGTATGGTAATATCACAACACACCATGGACCAGTATGGTAATATCACAACACACTATGGACCAGTATGGTAATATCACAACACACCATGGTCCAGTATGGTAATATCACAACACACCATGGACCAGTATGGTAATATCACAACACACTATGGACCAGTATGGTAATATCACAACACACCATGGTCCAGTATGGTAATATCACAACACACCATGGACCAGTATGGTAATATCACAACACACCATGGACCAGTATGGTAATATCACAACACACTATGGACCAGTATGGTAATATCACAACACACCATGGTCCAGCATGGTAATATCACAACACACCATGGACCAGTATGGTAATATCACAACACACCATGGACCAGTATGGTAATATCACAACACACCATGGACCAGTATGGTAATATCACAACACACCATGGACCAGTATTGTAATATCACAACACACCATGGACCAGTATGGTAATATCACAACACCATAGACCAGTATGGTAATATCACAACACACCATGGACCAGTATGGTAATATCACAACACACCAGGGACCAGTATGATAATATCAGAACACACCATGGTCCAGTATGGTAATATCACAACACACCCATGTGATAGTGAAGTGATGGTAGTATAGCAGTGGTAGTGAGGTGATGGTGATTTGACAGTGATGGTGATACAGTAGTGATGGTGAGGTAGTGATGCTGTAGCAGTGATAGTGATATATCAGTGAATATAAGGAGGAAATATATCAGTGTGAGGTGATAATGCAGAGAAAGTGAAATGATGTTGGTGTAGCAGTGATAGTGTTATGTGATAGTGAGCTGTTGGTGATATAACAGTGACAATAGCTGTCATATAGTGACACCAACAATTTGTTACTCAACATGGTCAGTATATGACCCCAAGTGTGGGGCCTGAGGTGATGGTGATATATAGAGGTGATAGTGAAGCTATAGTGATACAGCAATGATAGGTTACAGGACTGGGAAGATATAGCATTGATGGTGATACAGCCGTGATTGTCAGGTATATGATACCAAAGTATAATACCAAAGATAGTGAAGTTATGATGATATTGTGAAAAAAGTCTGTCCTTAAATTACATTGGCATCAAAACACGCAGTGATGCAAGAGTGATGGTGATGGTACAGTGAACTAGAGTGGCAGCACAACACCACAGTAGTGATGGTGGTGGTACAGTGAACTAGAGTGGCAGCACAACACCACAGTAGTGATGGTGGTGGTACAGTGAACTAGAGTGGCAGCACAACACTACAGTAGTGATGGTACAGTGAACTAGAGTGGCAGCACAACACCACAGTAGTGATGGTGATGGTACAGTGAACTAGAGTGACAGCACAACACCACATTAATGATGGTGGTGTTACAGTGAACTAGAGTGGCAGCACAACACCACAGTAGTGATGGTGGTGGTACAGTGAACTAGAGTGGCAGCACAACACCACAGTAGTGATGGTGGTAGTACAGTGAACTAGAGTGGCAGCACACCATCACAGTAGTGATGGTGGTGGTACAGTGAACTAGAGTGGCAGCACAACACCACAGTAGTGATGGTACAGTGAACTAGAGTGGCAGCACAACACCACAGTAGTGATGGTGATGGTACAGTGAACTAGAGTGGTAGCACAACACCACAGTTGTGATGGTGATGGTACAGTGAACTAGAGTGGCAGCACTACACCACAGTAGTGATGGTGATGGTACAGTGAACTTGAGTGGCAGCACAACACCACAGTAGTGATGGTGATGGTACAGTGAACTAGAGTGGCAGCACAACACCACAGTAGTGATGTTACAGTGAACTAGAGTGGTAGCACAACACCACAGTAGTGATGGTGATGGTACAGTGAACTAAAGTGGCAGCACAACACCACAGTAGTGATGGTACAGTGAACTAGAGTGGTAGCACAACACCACATTAGTGATGGTGCTGGTACAGTGAACTAGAGTAGCAGCACAATACCACAGTAGTGATGGTACAGTGAACTAGAGTGGTAGCACAACACCACAGTAGTGATGGTACAGTGAACTAGAGTGGTAGCACAACACCACAGTAGTGATGGTGATGGTACAGTGAACTAGAGTGGCAGCACAACACCACAGTAGTGATGGTGATGGTACAGTGAACTAGAGTGGCAGCACAACACCACAGTAGTGATGGTACAGTGAACTAGAGTGGCAGGACAACACCACAGTAGTGATGGTGGTGGTACAGTGAACTAGAGTGGCAGCACAACACCACAGTAGTGATGGTGGTGGTACAGTGAACTAGAGTGGCAGGACAACACCACAGTAGTGATGGTGGTGGTACAGTGGACTAGAGTGGCAGCACAACACCACAGTAGTGATGGTACAGTGAACTAGAGTGGCAGCACAACACCACAGTAGTGATGGTACAGCGAACTAGAGTGGAAGCACAACACCACAGTAGTGATGGTGGTGGTACAGTGAACTAGAGTGGCAGCACAACACCACAGTAGTGATGGTACAGTGAACTAGAGTGGCAGCACAACACCACAGTAGTGATGGTACAGTGAACTAGAGTGGCAGCACAACACCACAGTAGTGATGGTGATGGTACAGTGAACTAGAGTGGCAGCACAACACCACAGTAGTGATGGTACAGTGAACTAGAGAGGCAACACAACACCACAGTAGTGATGGTGATGATACAGTGAACTAGAGTGGCAGCACAACACCACAGTAGTGATGGTGATGGTACAGTGAACTGGAGTGGCAGTACAACACCACAGTAGTGATGGTGGTGGTACAGTGAACTAGAATGGCAGCACAACACCACAGTAGTGATGGTACAGTGAACTAGAGTGGCAGCACACCACCACAGTAGTGATGGTGATGGTACAGTGAATTAGAGTGGCAGGAAAACACCACAGTAGTGATGGTACAGTGAACTAGAGTGGCAGCACAACACCACAGTAGTGATGGTACAGTGAACTAGAGTGGCAGCACAACACCACAGTAGTGATGGTGGTGGTACAGTGAACTAGAGAGGTAGCACAACACCACAGTAGTGATGGTGGTGGTACAGTGAACTAGAGTGGCAGCACAACACCACAGTAGTGATGGTGGTGGTACAGTGAACTAGAGTGGCAGCACAACACCACAGTAGTGATGGTGATGGTACAGTGAACTAGAGTGGCAGCACAACACCACAGTAGTGATGATGGTGGTACAGTGAACTAGAGTGGCAGCATAACACTACAGTAGTGATAGTGATGGTACAGTGAACTAGAGTGGCAGCACAACACCACAGTAGTGATGGTGATGGTACAGTGAACTAGAGTGGCAGCACAACACCACAGTAGTGATGGTAGTGATACAGTGAACTAGAGTGACAGCACAACACCACAGAAGTGATGGTGGTGGTACAGTGAACTAGAGAGGCAGCACAACAACACAGTAGTGATGGTTGTGATACAGTGAACTAGAGTGACAGCACAACACCACAGTAGTGATGGTACAGTGAACTAGAGTGGCAGCACAACACCACAGTAGTGATGGTACAGTGAACTAGAGTGGCAGCACAACACCACAGTAGTGATGGTGGTGGTACAGTGTACTAGAGTGGTATCACAATACCACACTAGTGGTGGTGGTGGTGCAGTGAACTAGAGTGGCAGCATAACACCACAGTAGTGATGGTGGTGGTACAGTGAACTAGAGTGGCAGCACAACACCACAGTAGTGATGGTACAGTGAACTAGAGTGGCAGCACAACACCACAGTCCACTACAGTCACCTCCCTAATGTCACTGTGGTTGACTGCTGCCCTCACCACATCACCGAAGACATGTGACCACAGGTAACCATCCTGGCGGTCCCTGGTGGTGATGGTGAACTGGGCACTCCTGGGACCCCCCGGCCTCCACCTGGCCCACACAGCTCCTGCCTGGCCTGACTCCCGGTACTGCCCCTGGAGGTCAGGCAGCAGTGGGGCTCCTCCCTCACCATCATTACTCTCGTAGTCTCTGCCCTCCACCCACTCCCCTGGCCAACCCTTGTCCCACACCTCCAACAGTTTAGTGTTGCGGTAGGTGTGGCCCCGCTGGCCCGTACACAACAACACAAACTGTCTGGCCAGCGGAGTGTCAGGGGTCAGCCGGATGGTGACCCGCCCTCTTGTTGACCCCGCCCACCCGAGGTCAAGGAACGCCAGGGTGCAGGAGGGCTCCAGCACGCCCACAACCTCACTCTCCTGCAGGAAATGAAATAAATCATGCTGATAACTGTATAACAAAATGTTATCATATTAGTTATCAAAACTCAGTAAGTCAGTAATGTCAGTAAGACTAGTGAGTGTAATAAAGTAACCTGGAGGGTGTGGGCGTGGGTGGGCGTGGGCTGACGCAGGAGTGGGTGGAGGTACAGCTGTCCGTCTTGTAGAGTTATCCTGGCGGAGCGGCGGCCATCTTGGTCTTCCTGGACGGCCAACACCCGGCCAGCCTCCACCAGCCTCTTGACGGGCTCCCTCATCCTGTGGAGGTCCTCAACCTGTGGACAGTGTCAGCCCCATTATCACCTGTGGTCAGTGTCAGCCCCATTATCACCTGTGGTCAGTGTCAGACCCATTATAACCTGTGGTCAGTGTCAGTCCCGTTATTTTAGACCTGTAGCTCCAGCCCCCCCTCTACTGGAAGCGGGTTGGTGCTGGACCTGAAGCTCGAGCCCCCTCTACTGGCAGGGGGTTGGTGTTGGACCTGTAGCTCCAGCCCCACTCTACTGGCAGGGGGTTGGTGTTGGACCTGTAGCTCCAGCCCCCTCTACTGGCAGGGGGTTGGTGTTGGACCTGTAGCTCCAGCCCCACTCTACTGGCAGGGGGTTGGTGTTGGACCTGTAGCTCCAGCCCCCTCTACTGGCAGGGGGTTGGTGTTGGACCTGTAGCTCCAGCCCCCTCTACTGGCAGGGGGTTGGTGTTGGACCTGTAGCTCCAGCCCCACTCTACTGGCAGGGGGTTGGTGTTGGACCTGTAGCTCCAGCCCCCTCTACTGGCAGGGGGTTGGTGTTGGACCTGTAGCTCCAGCCCCCTCTACTGGCAGGGGGTTGGTGTTGGACCTGCAGCTCCAGTTCCACTCTACTGGCAGGGGTTGGTGTTGGACCTGTAGCTCCAGCCCCCCTCTTCTGGCAGGGGGTTGGTGCTGGACCTGTAGCTCCAGCCCCCCCTCTACTGGCAGGGGGTTGGTGCTGGACCTATAGCTCCAGCCCCACACTACTGGCCGAAGGGTTCGTGCTGGACCGGTAGCTCCAGCCCCCCTCTACTGGCAGGGGGATGGTGATGGACCTGTAGCTCCAGCCCACCTCTACTGGCAGGTGGTTGGTGCTGGACCTATAACTCCAGCCCCCCCCCCCTCTACAGGCAGCGGGTTGGTGCTGGACCTGTAGCTCTAGCCTCCCTCTACTGGCAGGGGGTTGGTGCTGGACCTTTAGCTCCAGCCCCCCCACTAGTGGCAGGGAGTTGGTGCTGGACCTGTAGCTCCAGCCCCCCTCTACTGGCAGGGGGTTCTTTCAGGACCAGTCGCTCCAGCCTCCCTCTACTGGAAGGGGGTTGGTGCTGGACCTGTAGCTCCAGCCCCCTTCTACTGGCATGGGGTTGGTGCTGGACCTGTAGCTCCAGCCCCCCCTCTACTGGCAGGGGGTTGCTGCTGGAAATGTAGCTCCAGCCCCCCTCTACTGGCAGGAGAGTTGGTGCTGGACCTGTAGCTCCAGCCCCCTCTACAGGCATGGGAGTTGGTGCTGGACCTGTATCTCCAGCCCCCTTCTACTGGCAGGGGGTTGGTGCTGGACCTGTATCTCCAGCCCCCTTCTACTGGCAGGGGGATGGTGCTGGACCTGTATCTCCAGCCCCCCCTCTACTGGCAGGGGGTTGGTGCTGGACCTGTATCTCCAGCCCCCCCTCTACTGGCAGGGGGTTGGTGCTGGACCTGTAGCTCCAGGCCGCCTCTAATGGCAGGGGGTTGGTGCTGGACCAGTAGCTCCAGCCCCCCTCTACTGGCAGGGGTTGGTGCTGGACCTGTATCTCCAGCCCCCCCTCTACTGGCAGGGGGTTGGTGCTGGACCTGTAGCTCCAGGCCGCCTCTACTGGCAGGGGGTTGATGCTGGACCTGTAGCTCCAGCCCCCCTCTACTGGCTGGTGGTTGGTGCTAGACCTGTAGCTCCTGCCCCCCCCCCCCTCTACTGGCATTGGGGGTTGGTGCTGGATATGTAGCTCCAACCCTCCCCTCTACTGGCAGGGGGTTGGTGCTGGACCTGTAGCTCCATCCCCCCTCTGCTGGCAGGGGGTTGGTGCTGGACCTGTAGCTCCAGCCTCCATCTACTGGCAGGGGGTTGGTGCTGGACCAGTAGCTCCAGCCCCCCTCTACTGGCAGGGGGTTGGTGCTGGACCAGTAGCTCCAGCCCCCCTCTACTGGCAGGGGGTTGGTGCTGGACCTGTAGCTCCAGCCCCCCTCTACTGGCAGGGGGTTGGTTCTGGACCTGTAGCTCCAGCACCCCCTCTACTGGCTGGGGGTTGGTGCTAGACCTGTAGCTCCTGCCCCCCCCCCTCTACTGGCATGGGGGGTTGGTGCTGGATATGTAGCTCCTGCACCCCTCTACTGCCAGGGGGTTGGTGCTAGACCTGTAGCTCCAGCCCCCCCCCCTCTACTGGAAAGGGGTTGGTGCTGGACCTTTAGCTCCAGCCCCTCCTCTAATGGCAGAGGGGTTGGTGCTGGACCTGTAGCTCCTGCCCCCCTCTACTGTCAGGGGATTAGTGCTGAACCTGTAGCTTTTGGCCCCCTCTTCTGGCAGGGGGTTGAGGCTGGACCAGTAGCTCCAGCCCTCCTCTACTGGCAGGGGGTTGGTGCTGGACCTGTAGCTCCAGCCCCCTTTTACTTGCAGGGAGTTGGTGCTGGACCTGTAGCTCCAGCCCCCCCTCAACTGGCAGGGGGGTTGGTGCTGGACCTGTAGCTCCATCCCCCCCACCTCTATTGGCAAGGGGTTGGTGCTGGGCCTGTAGCTCCAGCCCCCCCTCTACTGGCATGGGGGGTTGGTGCTGGACCTGTAGCTCCAGCCCCCCTATACTGGCAGGGGGATGCTGCTGGACCTATAGCTTCAGCCCCCCTCTACTGGCAGGGGGTTGGTGCTGGACCTGTAGCTCTAGCCCCCCTCTACTGGCAGGGGGTTGATGCTGGACCTATAGCTCCAGCCCCCCTCTACTGGCAGGGGGTTGGTGTTAGCCCTATATCTCCAGGCCCCCCCCCCCCCTCTGCTGACAGGGGGTTGGTGCTGGGCCTGTAGCTCCAGCCCCCCCTCTACTGGCATGGGGGGTTGGTGCTAGACCTGTAGCTTCAGCCCCCCTCTACTGGCAGGTGATTGGTGCTGGACTTGTAGCTCCAGCCCCCCTCTACTGGCAGGGGGTTGATGCTGGACCTGTAGCTCCAGCCTCCCTCTACTGGCAGGGGGTTGGTGCTGGACCAGTAGCTCCAGCCCCCCTCTGCTGACAGGGGGTTGGTGTTAGCCCTATATCTCCAGTCCCCCCCCCCACTGCTGACAGGGGGTTGGTGTTAGCCCTATAGCTTCAGCCCCCCTCTGCTGACCGGGGGTTGGTGTTAGCCCTATAGCTTCAGCCCCCCCTCTACTGGCAGGGGGTTGGTGCTGGACCTGTAGCTCCAGGCCGCCTCTCCTGGCAGGGGGTTGATGCTGGACTTGTAACTCCAGCCCCCCTCTACTGGCAGGGGGTTGGTTCTGGACCTGTAGCTCAAGCCCCCCCTCTACTGGCATGGGGGGTTGGTGCTAGACCTGTAGCTCCAGCCCCCCTCTACTGGCAGGGGGATGGTGCTGGACCTGTAGCTTCAGCCCCCCTCTACTGGCAGGGGGTTGGTGCTGGACCTGTAGCTCTAGCCCCCCTCTACTGGCAGGGGGTTGATACTTGACCTATAGCTCCAGCCCCCCCTCTACTGGCCGAAGGGTTGGTGCTGGGCCTGTAGCTCCAGCCCCCCTCTACTGGCATGGGGGGTTGGGGCTAGACTTGTAGCTCCAGCCCCCCTCAACTGGCAGGGGGTTGGTGCTGGACCTGTAGCTTCAGCCCCCCTCTACTGGCAGGGGGTTGGTGCTGGACCTGTAGCTCTAGCCCCCCTCTACTGGCAGGGGGTTGGTGCTGGACCAGTAGCTCCAGCCCCCCTCTACTGGCAGGGGGTTGGTGTTAGCCCTATATCTCCAGGCCCCCCCCCCCTCTGCTGACAGGGGGTTGGTGTTAGCCCTATAGCTTCAGCCCCCCTCTGCTGACCGGGGGTTGGTGTTAGCCCTATAGCTTCAGCCCCCCTCTACTGGCAGGGGGATGGTGCTGGACCTGTAGCTCCAGCCCCCCCTCTACTGGCAGGGGTTTGGTGCTGGACCTGTAGCTCCAGCCCCCCCCTCTACTGGAAAGGGGTTGGTGCTGGGCCTGTAGCTCCAGCCCCCTTCTACTGGCAGAGGGGTTGGTGCTAGACCTGTAGCTCCTGCCCCCCTCTACTGTCAGGAGATTAGTGCTGAACCTGTAGCTCCAGGCCCCCTCTACTGGCAGGGGGATGGGGCTGGACCAGTATCTCCAGCCCCCCTCTACTGGCAGAGGGTTGGTGCTAGACCGGTAGCTCCAGCCTTCCTTTACTGGAAGGGGGTTGGTGCTGAACCTGAAGCTCCAACCCTCCCCTCTACTGGCATGGGGTTGGTGCTGGATCTGTATCTCCAGCCCTTCCCCCCTCTACTGGCAGGTGATTGGTGCTGGACCTGTAGCTGCAGCCCCCCCCCCCTCTACTGGCAGGGGGTTGGTGCTGGACCTGTAGCTCCAGCCCAACACCCTCTACTGTCAAGGGGTTGGTCCTGAACCTGAAGCACCAACCCTCCCCTGAACTGGCCGGGGGTTGGTGTTAGCCCTATAGCTCCAGCCCCCCCCCTCTGCTGACAGGGGGTTGGTGTTAGCCCTATAGCTTCAGCCCCCCCTCTGCTGACCGGGGGTTGGTGCTGGACCTGTAGCTCCAGCCCCCTCTACTGGCAGGGGGTTGGTGCTGGACCTGTAGCTCCAGCCCCCCCCCCCGCTACTGGAAAGGGGTTGGTGCTGGACCTTTAGCTCCAGCCCCTCCTCTAATGGCAGAGGGGTTGGTGCTGGACCTGTAGCTCCTGCCCCCCTCTACTGTCAGGGGATTAGTGCTGAACCTGTAGCTCCAGGCCCCCTCTACTGGCAGGGGGATGAGTCTGGACCAGTAGCTCCAGCCCCCCTCTACTGGCAGGGGGTTGGTGCTGGACCTGTAGCTCCAGCCCCCTTCTACTTGCAGGGAGTTGTTGCTGGACCTGTAGCTCCAGCTCCCCCTCAACTGGCAGGGGGGTTGGTGCTGGACCTGTAGCTCCATTCCCCCCCCTCTATTGGCAAGGGGTTGGTGCTGGGCCTGTAGCTCCAGCCCCCCTCTACTGGCATGGGGGGTTGGTGCTAGACCTGTAGCTCCAGCCCCCCTCTACTGGCAGGGGAATGGTGCTGGACCTGTAGCTTCAGCCCCCCCTCTACTGGCAGGGGGTTGGTGCTGGACCTGTAGCTCTAGCCCCCCTCTACTGGAAGGGGGTTGATGCTGGACCTATAGCTCCAGCCCCACACTACTGGCCGAAGGGTTGGTGCTGGGCCTGTAGCTCCAGCCCCCCTCTACTGGCATGGGGTTGGTGCTAGACCTGTAGCTCCAGCCCCCCTCTACTGGCAGGTGATTGGTGCTGGTCCTGTAGCTCCAGCCCCCCCTCTACTGGCAGGGGGTTGGTGCTGGACCAGTAGCTCCAGCCCCCCTCTACTGGCAGGGGGTTGGTGTTAGCCCTATATCTCCAGCCCCCCCCCCCTCTGCTGACAGGGGGTTGGTGTTAGCCCTATAGCTTCAGCCCCCCCTCTGCTGACCGGGGGTTGGTGCTGGACCTGTACCTCCAAACCCCCCCCCCCTCAACTGGCAGAGGGGTTGGTGCTGGACCTGTAACTCCAGCCTCCCTCTACTGGCAGGGGGTTGGTGCTGGACCTGTAGCTCCAGCCCTCCCTCTACTGGCAGGGGGTTGGTGCTGGACCTGTAGCTCCAGCCCCCCTCTACTGGCAGAGGGTTGGTGCTAGACCAGTAGCTCCAGCCTTCCTTTACTGGAAGGGGGTTGGTGCTGGACCTGTAGCTCCAGCCCCCCTCTACTAGCAGGGGGTTGGGGCTGGACCTGTAACTCCAGCCCCCCTCTACTGTCAGGGGGTTGGTGCTAGACCTGTAGCTCCTGCCCCCCCTCTACTGGCAGGGGGTTGGTGCTGGACCTGTAGCTCCAGCCCCCCCTCTACTGTCAAGGTGTTGGTGCTGAACCTGAAGCTCCAACCCTCCCCTCTACTGGCAGGGGGTTGGATCTGTATCTCCAGCCCCCCTTTACTGGCAGGGGGTTCTTTCAGGACCAGTCGCTCCAGCCTCCCTCTACTGGAAGGGCGTTGGTGCTGGACCTGTAGCTTTAGCCCCCCCTCTACTGCCATGGGGTTGGTGCTAGACCTGTAGCTCCAGCCCCCCTCTACTGGCAGGGGGTTGGTGCTGGACCTGTAGCTCCAGCCCCCCTCTACTTGCAGAGAGTTGGTGCTGGACCTGTAGCTCCAGCCCCCTCTCAATTGGCAGGGGGGTTGGTGCTGGACCTGTAGCTCCATCCCCCCCTCTATTGGCAAGGGGTTGGTGCTGGGCCTGTAACTCCAGCCCCCCCTCTACTGGCATGGGGGGTTGATGCTAGACCTGTATCTCCTGCCCCCTCTACTGACAAGGGGCTGGTGCTGAACCTGAAGCTCCAACCCTCCCCTCTAGTGGCAGGGGGTTGGTTCTGGACCTACAGCTCCAGCGCCTCCCTCTACTGGCAGGGGGTTAGGGCTGGACCAGTAGCTCCAGCCCCCCTCAACTGGCAGGGGGTTGGTGCTGGACCTGTAGCTCCAGCCCCCCTCTACTGCCAGGGGGTTGGTGCTGGACCAGTAGCTCCAGCCCCCTCTACTGCCAGGGGGTTGGTGCTGGACCAGTAGCTCCAGCCCCCCTCTACTGCCAGGGGGTTGGTGCTGGACCAGTAGCTCCAGCCCCCCTCTACTGCCAGGGGGTTGGTGCTGGACCAGTAGCTCCAGCCCCCTCCCCCCTTCTACTGCCAGGGGGTTGGTGCTAGACCTGTAGCTCCAGTCTCTCTCTACTGGCAGGGGGTTGGTGCTGGACCTGTAGCTCCTGCCCTCTATTGTCAAGAGGCTGGTGCTAAACCTGAAGCTCCAACCCTCCACTCTACTGGCATGGGGTTGGTGCTGGATCTACAGCTCCAGCCCCCTCTACTAGCAGGGGGTTGGTGCTGGACCTACAGCTCCAGCCCCTCCCTCTACTGGCAGGGGGTTACGGATGGACCAGTAGCTCCAGCCCCCCTTTACTGGCAGCGGGTTGGAGCTGGACCTATATCTCCATGCCCCCCCTCTACTGGCAGGGGGCTGGTGCTGGACCTGTAACTCCAGCCCCCCTCTACTGCCAGGGGGTTGGTGCTGGACCTGTAGCTCCAGCACCCCCCTCTACTGGCAGGGGGTTGGTGCTGGACATGTATCTCCAGCCCCCCTCTACTGGCAGGGGGTTGGTGCTGGACATGTATCTCCAGCCCCCCTCTACTGGGAAGTGGTTGGTGCCGAACCAGAAGCTCCAACCCACCCCTCTACTGCCAGGGGGTTGGTGCTAGACCTGTAACTCCAGCCCCCTTCCACTGGCAGGGGGTTGGTGCTTGACCTGTAGCTCCAGCCCCCCCTCTACTGGCAGGGGGTTGGTGCTGGACCTGTAGCTCCAGCCCCACTCTACTGGCAGGGGGTTGATGCTGGACCTGTAGCTCCAGGGCCGCTCTACTGGCAGGGGGTTGATGCTGGACCTGTAGCTCCAGCCCCCTTCTACTGGCAGGGGGTTGGTGCTAGACCTGTAACTCCAGCCCCCTTCTACTGGCAGGGGGTTAGTGCTGGACCTGTAGCTCCAGCCCCCCTCTACTAGCAGGGGGTTGGTGCTGGACCTGTAGCTCCAGCCCCACTCTACTGGCAGGGGGTTGGTGCTGGAGCAGTAGCTCCAGCCTCCAGCCTCCTACGAGGGGGCCTCGTAGCCTGGTGGATAGCGCGCAGGACTCGTAATTCTGTGGCGCGGGTTCGATTCCCGCACGAGGCAGAAACAAATGGGCAAAAGTTTCTTTCACCCTGAATGCCCCTGTTACCTAGCAGTAAATAGGTACCTGGGAGTTAGTCAGCTGTCACGGGCTGCTTCTTGGGGGTGGAGGCCTGGTCGAGGACCGGGCCGCGGGGACACTAAAGCCCCGAAATCATCTCAAGATAACCTCAAGATAACCTCCCTCTATTGGCTGAGGGATGGAGCTGGACCTGTAACTCCAGCCCCACTCTTCTGGCAAGGGCTGGTGTTGGAGATGTTGCTACAGCCCCCCCTCTACTGGCAGGGGGTTGGTGCTGGACCCGTAGCTCCAGCCCCCCCCCCTCTACTGGAAAGGGGTTGGTGCTGGACCTCTATCTTAAGCCCCCCTCTACTGGCAGGGGGTTGGTGTTGGACCTGAAGCTCCAGCCACCCTCTACTGGCAGAGGGTTGGTTCTGGACCTGTAGCTCCAGCCCACCTCTACTGGCAGGGGTTTGGTGCTGGACCTGTAGCTCCAGCCCCCCTCTGCTGGCAGGGGGTCTGTGCTGGACCTGTAGCTCCAACCCCCACCCCCCTCTCTCCCAACTGGCAGGGGACTGGTGGTGGACCTGTAGCTCCAGCCCCCCTCTACTGGCATGTGTTTGATTCTGGAACTTTAGCTCTAGCCCCACCCCTCTAGTGGTAGGGGGGTTGAAGCTGGACCTGTAGCTCCAGCCCCTCCCCTCTACTGGCAGGGGGTTGGTGCTGGACCTGTAGCTCCAGCCTCACTCTACTGGCAGGGGGAGGGATGGTGCTGGACCTGTAGCCCCAGCCCCCTTCTACTGGCAGGGAGTTGGTGCTGGACCTGTAGCTACAGCCCTCCCTCTACTGGCAGGGGGTTGGTGCTGGACCTGTAGTTCCAGTCCCCCTCTACTGACAGGGGGTTGGTGCTGGACCTGTAGCTCCAGCCCCCCCCCCCATCTACTGGCAGGGGGGATGGTGCTGGATCTGTAGCCCCAGCCCCTTTCTACTGGCAGGGGGTTGGTGCTGGACCTGTAGGTCCAGCCTCCCCTCTACTGGCAGGGGGGGATGGTGCTGGATCTGTAGCCCCAGCCCCCTCTAATGGCAGGGGCTTGGTCCTGGACCTGTAGCTCTAGCCCCCCCCCCTCTACTGGCAGGGGGTTGATTCTGGACCTGTAGCTCCAGCCAACCACTATACTGGCAGGGGGTTGGTGTGGGAAATGTAGCTCCAGCCCCCCCTCTACTGGCAGGGGGTTGGTGCTAGACCTGTACCTTCAGCCCCCCCTCTACTGGCAGGGGGTTGGTTCTGGACCTGTAGCTCCAGCCCACCTCTACTGGCAGGGGGCTGGTGCTGGACCTAAAGCTCCAGCCCCTCTCTACTGGCAGGGGGTTGGTTCTGGATCTGTAGCTTTAGCCCACCTCTACTGCATGTCAAGGATTTGGGAATAATGATGTCCGACGATGTAACATTTAGGGAGCATAACCAAGCAAATATCGCATCAGCCAGAAAAATGATCGCGAGAACTTTCAAATCCAGGGATCCCATCACAATGGTTGTACTCTTCAAGTCACTTGTGTTGTTCCGTCTCGAGTACTGTTCAGTACTCAGTCCCCCCTTTAGAGCAGGAGAGATTGCTGAATTAGAGGGAATACAGAGAACATATACGGCACGCATAGACGAGATAAAACACCTAAATTATTGGGATCGTCTCAAAACTCTCCAAATGTACTCTCTAGAAAGGAGACGAGAGAGTTACCAAATAATATACACACTGAAAATACTGAAGGGTCAGGTCCAAAATGTACACAGTAAAATAACAACGTACTGGAGTGAACAATATGGAAGAAAATGCATGATTGGACCAGTGAAGAGCAGGGGTGCCATAGGCACAATCAGAGAACACTGTATAAACATCAGAGGTCAGCGCTTGTTCAACGTCTTCCCAGTGATTATAATAAATATTGCCGGAACAACTGTGGACATCTTCAAGAGAAAACTGGACGGTTTTCTAAGAGAAGTTCCGGATCAGCCGGGCTGTGGTGGGTATGTGGCCCTGCGGGCCGCTCCAAGCAACAGCCTGGTGGACCAAAATCTCACAAGTCGAGCCTGGCCTCGGGCTGGGCTTGGGGAGTAGAACTCCCAGAACCCCATCAACTAGGTATCAACCAGGTACTGGCAGGGGGTTGGTGCTGGACCGCTGGACCTGTAGCTCCAGCCTCACTCTACTGGCAGGGGGTTGGTGCTGGACCTGTAGCTCCAGCCTCCCTGTACTGGCAGGGGGTTGGTACTGGACCTGTAGCTCCAGCCTCCCTGTACTGGCAGGGGGTTGGTGCTGGACCTGTAGCTCCAGCCTCCCTGTACTGGCAGGGGGTTGGTGCTGGACCTGTAGCTCCACTCCCCCTCTACTGGCAGGGGGTTGGTGTTGGACCTGAAATTCCAGCCTCCTCTTCTGGCAGAGAGGTTTATGCTGGCATTGTCTGGGAGTTTGTTGGCAGTTCTAAGGCTTCAGTCTCTTCGAACCCAGCAGTGGTCTGTTTTGGTTCACTGTCTTCCTGAATGCTTTCCCGGTTGGTTGGTGGAGTGTCACCCGCTCTCTGTGCCTCTGTGAGGGGAGCCAGGATCCCGGGTTCAATAGAGGATCACAGGTTCAATCACCATGCAGGACAGAAATGGTTCACATGCTTCCTTTCACTTGATAGGTCTGTTCACCTACCAGTAAATATTTATCCAGGAGTTAGGCAACTATTGTGCATTGTATGTTAAGGAAAGTCAGTAGTTGACCTTGGGGAACCTCGATAAACCTAAGAACAGGCTTCCTCTCCTCAAAACGCAACTCAATATCTTGTGATATGACCTATGAGAGGAAATCAGAAACTTACTGTTAATTGCTTCTGGTGGATCTCTCCAGTGATTTCCTGAACTTTATTCATGATGCTGGAGGCTGAGTCTCCCAGGTGTACGGTGTCAGCTGTGGCACCTGTCTCTGTGGTCATCATCTCCAGGGCCTCCCTGATGGTCTCCTGCACCTGTCATTACCAACACAAACATTAATGGTGGAGGCTGAGTCTCCCAGGTGTACGGGGTCAGCTGTGGCACCTGTCTCTGTGGTCATCATCTCCAGGGCCTCCCTGATGGTCTCCTGCACCTGTCATTACCAACACAAACATTAATGGTGGAGGCTGAGTCTCCCAGGTGTATGGGGTCAGCTGTGGCACCTGTCTCTGTGGTCATCATCTCCAGGGCCTCCTTGATGGTCTCCTGCACCTGTCATTACCAACACAAACATTAATAGTGGAGGCTGAGTCTCCCAGGTGTACGGGGTCAGCTGTGGCACTTGTCTCTGTGGACATCATCTCCAGGGCCTCCCTCATGGTCTCCTGCACCTGTCATTGCCAACACAAACATTAATGGCGGAACCTGGCTCTGAGTAAATGAAGCATCAGCCTCTGAGTAAAGTAATTTGACAATATAAGTAATGTTTTTCTACACTGACCACAGTGTAGAGAAACACCAAGATGACAGTTGACTTTATTAATAAAAATGTTTCAGGTGTTAGAACAAAAAGTTTCCTATATATAAAGTCTACTCTCATCTTGATGTGTGTCCATGTCAAAAGTGTTTATATAGAGGCAATACTACACTCAGTTGGGTGAGAACAATGTGACCTTCAGCAGCGTACCTTCACTGAGGTGTGGACAGTCTTGACATCTGGGAAGAGTTCCTGGCACTTCCGGAGCCAATTTTCTACCTCCATGTTGCATTGGTCAACTTCATTGATGGTCATGAATACTTCCTGTGCTGTGTTGACTGTGTTGAGGCTCCCCAACATGGCCTGCAGCTGAGTCTTCCCTTCCTCTCCTTGTGTTGTCATATCCACCACACTGGTATCCTCCAGTTCCAAGAGTTTCATTGCTGACTTATTCTGCTCTACCAGAGCATAGAGTCTGTCCTGGAGCTGGAGGTGATGAGTCTTCCAGTCCCCCAACTGCCCCCGGTACTCCCCCAGCTGGGACAGTACCTCTTCACAGCTAGTAATGAGGCGGCTGATGCTGCTCATCTGCTCCTGCACCATGGAACGTAATGTCTTACTGATGCCTTTGGCAGAACCTTCATAAGGTTTTGCTGGCACTACTTCCTCAGTTGTTAGCTGGATATTTTTGAGTTTCCTAACTAAAGCCTCCACAGCATAGTTAATTGGGAACTGAGTAGAGGCTGTGGCAGCGTGCTCGGCACGGCAGCTGGGGCAGGTCAGCTGACCATTCTTGATAGCATTGTCAATACACTGGGAGCAGAATGTGTGGCCACATGGCAGTGTGCGAGGTCGTAGCCGATTTTCGGCATAATCGTTAAAACACACTGAACATTCCTCTGGCTTGTTATCCTGTGGAAAAGAATATTTAGTTTGCTAGATGTATTTACAACTAAAACTAATATTACAGTACTTTATTTACTAATACAAATTACATATTTTTATACATTCTTTGCATTAGCTATTTCAAAGCAGGGTTAATATTACTGACAGATTAACACATTCACAGCAAGGCCAATATTTTTTATAAACATATCCCGGAGTATGGGATAATATATTTTGGTAACACATTGCAGCAGCAGGGCCGTATATAAGTTTATAAGCCGTACCCAAGAGTACAGACTAACAAAACCCGTCCTTACTTTATTAAGAATAATGGAAGGAAATGTATGTATCGTATGTGATAATGGGGGAAGGATCAAGTATTCTTAGTCTAAGTTGGACAATAAGTACACTGTGGGTTACATCTTAACACATGGGTTTTATTGAACAACTCTGGATTATTTTACACTTACTATGGGAACACACAATTACGTTACAGGATTGTTGAGATTGAGTGATACTCTTCACCAAACATAACCATGATGGATAAATTGACTATTGGTCTCACACAAATCTGGGCTTAGTTGATTTGGTGGTGATAAGACCACCAAATCTTATCTATTTGATTTATAAAGTACAGTATATATATACTGTATATAAATATATATATTATTAAATATGACCGAAAAAGTAAGATTAATAATTCTAACACGAATTTTCTCAATCTTTCGTACATTTCTTTTCACTGTTGGAGGTAATTCAAAAATCAATTCTCCAAAATTCATTTTTATTTCTAGTCTGACGCGACACGAGCGCGTTTCGTAAAACTTATTACATTTTCAAAGACTTTAGTTTACAAATACACAACTGAATAGAACTTACGCATCTCCGATTTTGTTTATATCTACATTTGAGTGAGGTGGATGGGGTGAGGTGGCATTAATAGGGTATTAATTTCATCAACACAAGACAGAACAAGAGGTGGCATTAATAGGGTATTAATTTCAACAACACAAGACAGAACACGAAACAATGGGTATTGAAATGGAAGTGATTGTAGAAAGCCTATTGGTCCATATTTCTTGATGCTTCTATATTGGAGCGGAGTCTTGAGGTGGGTAGAATATAGTTGTGCATTAATTGGCTGTTGATTGCTGGTGTTGACTTCTTAATGTGTAGTGCCTCGCAAACGTCAAGCCGCCTGCTATCGCTGTATCTATCGATGATTTCTGTGTTGTTTACTAGGATTTCTCTGGCGATGGTTTGGTTGTGGGAAGAGATTATATGTTCCTTAATGGAGCCCTGTTGTTTATGCATCGTTAAACGCCTAGAAAGAGATGTTGTTGTCTTGCCTATATACTGGGTTTTTTGGAGCTTACAGTCCCCAAGTGGGCATTTGAAGGCATAGACGACGTTGGTCTCTTTTAAAGCGTTCTGCTTTGTGTCTGGAGAGTTTCTCATGAGTAGGCTGGCCGTTTTTCTGGTTTTATAGTAAATCGTCAGTTGTATCCTCTGATTTTTGTCTGTAGGGATAACGTTTCTATTAACAATATCTTTCAGGACCCTTTCCTCTGTTTTATGAGCTGTGGAAAAGAAGTTCCTGTAAAATAGTCTAATAGGGGGTATAGGTGTTGTGTTAGTTGTCTCTTCAGAGGTTGCATGGCGTTTCACTTTCCTTCTTATGATGCCATGGGTTCTCCCCTAGGTGTCCTGTTTGCAAACTTCTACATGGGTACCATCGAGCAAAAAGTCTTAGTCGACATGAAGTTGAAACCGGCCATATACTGCAGGTATGTTGACGACATTTTTACTCAGGTACCTGAGGTCAGACATCTGCAGGAGCTGAAGGAGGCATTTGAGCGAAATTCTGTGTTGCGTTTCACCTACGAGATGGAAAAGGATGGGAAGCTGCCCTTTCTAGATGTAACAGTCATGGAAAGGAGCGGAGGTTTCTACACTGCAGTCTACACTAGAGAAACAAACATAGGAATGTGCCTCAATGCCAATAGTGACTGCCCAGACAGGTACAAGAGGAGTGTTCTTAACGCTTATGTCGACCGTGCTCTCAGCCACAGCTCAGGATGGAAGCAAGTCGATGAAGAACTTTGTAGGGTAAGGCAGGTCCTAGTCAACAACGGCTTCTCCAATGGTTTCGTTGAAGACATCATAAGAAGGAAGGTGAAACGCCATGCAACCTCTGAAGAGACAACTAACACAACACCTGTACCCCCTATTAGACTATTTTACAGGAACTTCTTTTCCACAGCTCATAAAATGCAGGAAAGGGTCCTGAAAGATATTGTTAATAGAAACGTTATCCCTACAGACAAAAATCAGAAGATACAATTGACGATTTACTATAAAACCAAGAAAACTGCCATCCTACTCATGAGAAACTCTCCAGACACAAAGCAGAACGTTTTGAAAGAGACCAATGTCGTCTATGCCTTCAAATGCCTACTTGGGGACTGTAAGCCTCAAAGAACTCAGTATATAGGCAAGACAACAACATCACTTTCCAAGCGATTAACGATACATAAGCAACAGGGCTCCATTAAGGAACATATAATCTCTTCCCACAACCATACTATCACCAGAGAAGTCTTAACAAAAAACACGGAAATCATCGATAGATACACCGATAGCAGGCGGCTTGATATCTGCGAGGCACTACACATTAAGAAGTCTACACCAGCAATCAACAGCCAATTAATGCACAACTATATTCTACCCACTTCAAGACTCCGCACCAATATACTGTAGAAGCATCAAGAAATATGGGCCAATAGGCCCTTTGCATTTACTTCCATTCTTCCCCTTTAACTTTACCCAATATTTCGTGTTCTATCTTGTGTTGAAAGTTTGTTTTCACCTCATCCAAAACTGTTGTAACATATCACCTCACCCAAATGCAGGTATATAAAATGAAAAACATTTGTGTTACGGACCCGGATTCAGCGTCCGAGCCTGGAGCAGTGACAAACACGCCATCTGTGGGTCAGCTCCCGAAACCCCCGCCAAACGAACGACGACACCTAGTGAGGACAGCGTGTACTGGCCTCGAGGACCAGTTTCCAGTCTGGTTCAGCGCTCAACACCGCCGCTCCTGACCTCTGGTGAGGTGGTGCTCCGACGACAGCGCCATCTATGGACTGGATATGTCGGGCGTTGGTGTCTGAGCCTGTAAGTGTGGTGTTTTAGTGTCCCTGTTATTGATGACGTGTCTGCTTACAGAGCCGACCTGGGACCACTGTGATGGAAGTGGAGTCAGTCTACCCGAGGCAGCCAGTCTCCATACTGTGAAGTTTGCTGCAGCTGTTGAGACGTCGTCCCCCCGGAAGAACACTGTGGTGTGTTAAGCCTGCCAGTGGAGTGGCAGTGGAAGGATTTACCCGGGACCGACGGTTGGAGACGATAATCCACTGGGGTATTGAGGACAGGAGGGTGATTGGTGATATCACACGAGACTCCTGTCTAGGGCGTACCCCTTTTATCGTTCGTGGAGTGGCCGTGCCAGCCTTGGTGGCTCAGTACCTGCCAGCAGACCTGCTGGACGTGTGGTTGACGGCCTCCACGACGGTGCCCCCAGTGGACCTGTGTTGTGGCTGACCTGTGGCCAGGGTAGGCTCGGCGTTCTCAGAGGACACGTCTTGAGGCCACGAAGAAAGCACCGCGGACTCAGCACCTAGCTTCTTGATCAAGAGTCTTCAGCAGAAGACTAGATTGTGCACGATCCCCATGTAAAGTGTTAATACCCCTCCCCCTTGTGTACTCTTTTATTATATATATTTAAACGGTGAAGGTGAACATTATATTATATTAAGTTCTTAGCTTTCTTTCCCTACTCCCTTTTAAGTTACTTGCGTCACGGATCTCATCCCTTGATAGCCACTACTGGCTTGGGAACGGATACCTATATCTTCCTCTAACAACATCAGAGTGAGAACCCCGTTGCGTCCCGAGAGGGCCGTAACATAATTGGCATCCCCAGCGGGATCCGTCCCCTTGTTAAGTATGTTTGACAGGGGTGGTGAAGTGGCGTAATCCCTGTATATAATTCCCCCTGTGTGACGATTGTGACGTTATACGTCCTGTGCAGTGCTCAGAGTGACTAAGTGCGATATTGTGCAGTGCGGTGCTCGCTGTGATTAAGCGATTAAGTGCAATATTGACTAGTGCGGTGCTCAGTGATTTAGTGCAATATTGTAGAGCGAAGTGTTCGCTTGGATTCAGTGCAATATTGGGTAGTGCGGTGCCCGAAGTGATTACGTGCAATATTGGCAAGTGCAGTGTTTGGTGCGATAAAGTGCAATATTGGCGTAGAACAGTGCTCGGTGTGTTAAGTGCTAACGTGTAAGCAGTGTGTTAAGCGCAAAGTGTTCCATCTGTGACAATGGCAGACAAAGCTACCATCGATGATCTGGACGAGGTTCAGGCTTTTCTGAACAGAGAGGATTGTCTTGCCAGATTGAAATATTTGAGCAAACCAGAGCTTGTACTAGTGAGCGCCTACCTGGAGATCAAGATCCGTGCCAGTGATTCCCGTGTGGAGATCTTGTCCAAGGTTCACCGGCACCTGAAGGCAGAAGAGAAACAGGAAGGCGAGACTCCTAGTACAAAGGAAAGTGCAGACATAGCTTCCACGGAAAAGGAAGATAAGGGCAGTGACGTTGACAGTGATGCAGGCGAGCTTAATATCAGCTTCCTAACAGTCAAGATGCGTGCCCTAGAGATCAATCGGGAAATAGAATGGAAGAAATTAGAAATGGAACGAGAGAGACAAGATAAAGAATTGGAGATGAGACGTTTAGAATTAGAACGAGAAAGAGAAAGAGAAGAACGAGAAAAAGATAAAGAAGTGGAGATGAAAAATAAAGAAATGGAGATGAAAGAAAAGGAATTGGCGATGAGGCGTCTAGAATTAGAAGAGAGACGAGAAAGAGAAGAACGAGAACGAGAGAGAGAAGAACGAGAAAGAGAAGAGAGACGAGAAAGAGAAGAACGAGAACGAGAGAGAGAAGAACGAGAAAGAGAAGAGAGACGAGAGAGAGAAGAACGAGAACGAGACAAAGAGGAAAGAGAGAGACAACATGAACTAGAAGTTTTGCGATTAGGCGGTGGTCGGAGGCAAACAACGGACACCAGTAGCTTCGATCCGGTACGCAACATCAAAATGGTCCCCAAATTCCATGAGAAGGAAGTGTCAAAATTCTTTGCAGCCTTCGAGAAAGTCGCTGCCTCTTTGGAGTGGCCAAGGGAGAATTGGGCCATCATGATACAGTCAGTCTTGACTGGGAAGGCCCAAATCGCCTACTCTACGTTATCCCTTGACGACTCCAGCGATTATGACAAGGTGAAGAAGGTTGTGCTCATGGCGTACCAATTGGTACCTGAGGCGTACAGGCAGAAATTTAGAAACCTGAAGAAGACCTCAGAGCACACTTTTACCGAATTCGCCACGATCAAGGAGCGACTTTTCCAGGAATGGTGTGCCTCTCGGAAGGTGGAGACCAAGGAAGACCTCGAGCAGCTGATTCTGCTCGAGGACTTCAAGGATTGTTTGTCTGGAGACCTGAAGACGTACCTAGAGGAACAGCAGGTAGAGACCTTGAGTGCCGCAGCCACCATGGCGGAAGAGTATATCCTGACTCATAGGCCGTCTGCTAAGTACGTCCCGAGGAATTACCAGCGCCGGTTTGACAGACCTCACGACGTAGAAGAAGAAAGACCCGTCCCACAAAGTGCTAAGAAGACGCCCCCAAGTAGCCCCCGAAGAACAAGTCCTAGCAGTCCGAAACACCGGAGCCCGAGGAGGAATATGGTGTGCTGGACTTGTGGGCAGAAAGGGCACATAGCTGCTAGGTGCCGAGGCAGAAGAGGTGACAGCGCACGAAGGGAGGTGATGTTGATGAGCTGTGGAACATCACCAGCAGGAAGCCAGTCGACGGCGACGCAGGAAGAACCCAGATTGTTTTCCCCTCACACTTCAGGCGGGTATGTATCGAGTGATCATACTGGTAGATCTGTAGTAGTGCTCAGAGATAGTGGAGCAGCCCAGTCCCTGATCGTGAAGAACTCGGTACCCGAGGGAGTAAGTGTGAACGGGAGACAAGAGGTTGTCCTGGTTGGGTTTCCAAGGACGCAGTACATCGCCCCCTTAGTGCCAGTACATCTCGACACGCCTTATTTCAGCGGCACATGTGCGTTGGCAGTAGTCGATACCCTCCCTGTGGCTGGGATTGACGTGGTACTAGCCAACGACTTGGTGACCGATTGGAGCAACAATCATCCCAAGATAGCGGACGAGTCAGCCAGAACATCAAAGTCTGAGGTGTCAACAGGCAATGGTAACGTCCAGGTAAAGACAGACACGGATTTGAACATGTCTAATTTGTCCTCTCCCCCGCAGATCGACAGTTATCTAGCAGTGTCTCCTGATTCTCTCGACGAGGAACATGAAGTTAAGAAGGCAGAGGTACCTGAGCAAGAAGAGGGGCCTTGTGTGCGGGCACCCACGGATACCAACGAGTCTGGAGCGAAGGCGGATGTGTGCTTGCGGTATGGCAAGTTACAGCGTGTAGTGAACCAGCCAGAGACTCCCCAGACGTCAGAGGTAGGTGCGGTGTGTTCAAAAGGTCTAGTGCCCTCTTCTGTCCAAGCCAGGCTAGTGGATGGCGCCGGCTATGGACATGACAAGCTCAGGAAACTTATCCCTCGAATTGCCAAATGTTTCCTACCGGTATTTTGTTTTGTTCTCCTATGTGTTCTCTGTGTTCTCAGTAAGGACCGGTGGACGACCCGACGAATGATGGCTCCCATGAACATCGCAAAGAGGTCCCAGGGATTGGAGATTTGTACTGCAAGTGTTGCAGTTGAAGAAGGGACCTGGGAGGTAATAGATGATACAGGAGGTACGATATGTGATAATGTGAGTGACTGTTTCCGACAGGTTGACACCCTCCGCGTGACTGCTGAGCCTCAACACAGCGTTATACGGAACGTTGGTCGACCTAACGGGGGCAGAGCGAATGCCATCTTCGGTGAGCAAGCAGCCCTGTTGGAACTAGGTGCGGGCCTAGTAGACGAGTATGTAGTAAGTACTGCCTTGCCCACTGTCGCTATCACTCTGAATTATCAGACCTCTGTATTCCAGGTTCCTGTCTCCCTGAAGGACCATCGGACCGGCACCAGAAATGCCGTCTGTGGACAGCCATCATCGGTGCCACGACATAGGGAAGTGTCGAGTTACCCCAGATCGTGTCGAAACCAATCCGTACTCGAGAGAGGTGAGATGAAGCCCCTGCTTGACATCGCAGTGGAGACGTGGAAGACGTGGAAGGTTACGCCAGGCAGGTCATCGCCTGCCATTTTCAAGCTCTCTTTGTGCCAGAGTTTCTCGGTAGAAAAGTTCCGTGGACAAGACAGCCTCATCTCTCCAGTTCATAGTATAAGTAAGTCCATTTGGAGTTGTGTCGCCCTGCTAATTTGGTTTGTGTTTTTTATAGAACCCCAAACCAAATTCCTTTTGGTGGGGAGGTGTTACGGACCCGGATTCAGCGTCCGAGCCTGGAGCAGTGACAAACACGCCATCTGTGGGTCAGCTCCCGAAACCCCCGCCAAACGAACGACGACACCTAGTGAGGACAGCGTGTACTGGCCTCGAGGACCAGTTTCCAGTCTGGTTCAGCGCTCAACACCGCCGCTCCTGACCTCTGGTGAGGTGGTGCTCCGACGACAGCGCCATCTATGGACTGGATATATCGGGCGTTTGTGTCTGAGCCTGTAAGTGTGGTGTTTTAGTGTCCCTGTTATTGATGACGTGTCTGCTTACAGAGCCGACCTGGGACCACTGTGATGGAAGTGGAGTCAGTCTACCCGAGGCAGCCAGTCTCCATACTGTGAAGTTTGCTGCAGCTGTTGAGACGTCGTCCCCCCGGAAGAACACTGTGGTGTGTTAAGCCTGCCAGTGGAGTGGCAGTGGAAGGATTTACCCGGGACCGACGGTTGGAGACGATAATCCACTGGGGTATTGAGGACAGGAGGGTGATTGGTGATATCACACGAGACTCCTGTCTAGGGCGTACCCCTTTTATCGTTCGTGGAGTGGCCGTGCCAGCCTTGGTGGCTCAGTACCTGCCAGCAGACCTGCTGGACGTGTGGTTGACGGCCTCCACGACGGTGCCCCCAGTGGACCTGTGTTGTGGCTGACCTGTGGCCAGGGTAGGCTCGGCGTTCTCAGAGGACACGTCTTGAGGCCACGAAGAAAGCACCGCGGACTCAGCACCTAGCTTCTTGATCAAGAGTCTTCAGCAGAAGACTAGATTGTGCACGATCCCCATGTAAAGTGTTAATACCCCTCCCCCTTGTGTACTCTTTTATTATATATATTTAAACGGTGAAGGTGAACATTATATTATATTAAGTTCTTAGCTTTCTTTCCCTACTCCCTTTTAAGTTACTTGCGTCACGGATCTCATCCCTTGATAGCCACTACTGGCTTGGGAACGGATACCTATATCTTCCTCTAACAACATCAGAGTGAGAACCCCGTTGCGTCCCGAGAGGGCCGTAACAATTTGAATTATAGCATAGTAAGAAATCTGTTTAGTGTTTGCAGGTTATAGTTGTGTGTGTGTAAACTAAAGTCTTTGAAAATGTAATGAGTTATTACGAAACGCGTTCAAATGTGGCGTCAGACTAGAAATAAAAATGAATTTTGGAGAACTGATTTTTCAATTACCATCGACAGTGAAAAGAAACATAAGAAATATTGAGAAAATTTGTGTTAGAATTATTAATCTTACTTTTTAGGTCATATTTAATAATATATGCCTACAGGAAAGAATGCTACCAAAATATACTAATATATATATATATATACAGTGTATGTATATATATATATATATATATATATATATATGTCGTACCTAGTAGCCAGAATGCACTTCTCGGCCTACTATTCAAGTCCCGATTTGCCTAATAAGCCAAGTTTTCCTGAATTAATATATTTTCTCTAATTTTTTTCTTATGAAATGATAGAGCTACCCATTTCATTACGTATGAGGTCAATTTTTTGTTATTGGAGTTAAAATTAACATAGATATATGACCGAACCTAACCAACTCTACCTAACCTAACCTAACCTATCTTTATAGGTTAGGTTAGGTTAGGTAGCCGAAAAAGTTAGGTTAGGTTAGGTTAGGTTGGTTAGGTAGTCGAAAACCAATTAATTCATGAAAACTTGGCTTAATAGGCAAATCGGGCCTTGCATAGTAGGCAGAGAAGTGCGTTCTGGCTACTAGGTACGACATATATATATATATATATATATATATATATATATATATATATATATATATATATATATATATATATATATATTAGTATATTTTGGTAGCAGTCTTTCCTGTAGACATATATTATTAAATATGACCTAAAAAGTAAGATTAATAATTCTAACACGAATTTTCTCCATATTTCTTATGTTTGTTTTCACTGTCGATGGTAATTGAAAAATCAATTCTCCAAAATTCATTTTTAATTCTAGTTTGACGCGACACTTGAATGCGTTTCGTAATAACTTATTACATTTTCAAAGACTTTAGTTTACACACACACAACTATAACTTACAAACACTAAACAGAGTTTAACCCTTAAACTGCGCATGGTGTATATATACGCCCTGAGTAACATGTCCCACGATGTGCATGGAGTATATATACGCCATAGGGTGCCAGGCCCGATTCAAATGGCCCGCGGCTACACGGGGTTCACAGAAGCTTCCTCAGGGCTCTTGTAAACAGACGCCATTTTTTAAACAAATCGTGGGCAATATTCTCAGGTGTAAGAGGCACAGTACTGTTGGAGCAACCAAGGCTGGCGCACGCAGCATGAGCGAACAGCTTTGCTGTTCAGCTTGTGACCACAGCATCGCCGAAAAATGTCAAAATAAATATATAATTGTTATTATTTAGCGATGACAATATTACAGATGACCCCTGACTGATATAAATAACCAGGGTTGTGATAATAGCAGGAATGTTGTAATAATTAGCGCTGTGGGAGGAGTGATGCTGAGAGACGGAGAGAGACAGCATCGTTTACTGACTGTGTGGCCACCTGTTATTGTTTGCATTCACCATACCAGGTCAGTGGTTCTCTATGGTGAACACAAATGTAGATACTTATATATAATGTGTGTATTAGTGTATTAACAGCAAAAGGATTATGCTGGGAGGAGCCATATGGGTGACGGAGGTGACGTCGTCTGCACGATTTGTCTAGCTGTTTAGAGGGTGGCCACTATGCTCTTTGGGCGCACTACAAGCTTAGGTGTATAGTTACGGTGCATAAAACATGTAGATACTTATATATAACATGTGTATATAGGGTAATAACACTGCAAACAGTATTGTTGGGGGAGAAAGTTTAGTGCGTGTGACCTTGAATGAGTGAGGGAGCCGCCAGCCGCCATCTGTGTATAGCGACGACTCTTAGTGCCTGAACTAACTATTTCAGCTTAGCTGTACAGTTGTGGTGAACAAAATATATACATACTTATATATAACGTCTGTATATAGTGTAATAACACCACAAATGGTATTGTTGGGGGAAGAAAGTTTAGTGCGTGTGTTGAGGGAGTGGCAGCGAGTGGCTGGCTGGTGTGTGGTGGTAACTCTTCGTTGCTTTTCGACTCTCAATACCAACTTAGTGGTTCGTTATGGTGACCAAAACATGCAGATACTTATATATAACCTGTGTATAGAGTGTAAAAGCAGCAAAACTATTTGTTTATGGTTTTATAAACATAATAATTGAATCACTAATATGCACATCATACTTTTGAGTATAGTGATTATTCACCACTTTTATTATATAAATATATTACAATACACACTACTGAATAATATTACTGCAAAAAAACTAAGAAAAAATCAATCGAAGACATTGAAACAATTAGGTAATAATATCTTTGTGGCAACTCCCACCTGTCAGCGCGGGTGACGCTGACCGGGTCTGACGACCGCTCTGTCAACGCCCACTTTTTGCCAGACTTTCTCGGTCAATTGCGCCCAAAATATGTCACCTACGATTTTTTTTATTTTTCCCGTGCTCAGGGGACACAAATTAACATGTCTAGAAGACGAAAAAAAAATGTTGAATTTTTTTTTTTCTTGCGCACAGGGGTGTAAATGTCCCCAGGACCCCTGAGCAGTGTAAGGGTTAAACAGCTTTGATTTTATACCTGCATTTGGGTGAGGTGATATGTTACAACAGTTTTGGATGAGGTGAAAACAAATTTTCAACACAAGACAAAACACGAAACAATGGGTATAATATTTTGTAAGTTAAAAGGAAGAATGTAAGACCCTGCAATGGGCCTATATTGGTGCGGAGTCTTGAAGTGGGTAGAATATAGTTGTGCATTAAATGGCTGTCGATTGCTGGTATCGACTTCTTAATGTGTAGTGCCTCGCAGATATCAAGCCGCCTGCTATCGCTGTATCTATCGATGATTTATGTGTTTTTTGATAAGACTTCTCTGGTGATGGTCTGGTTGTGGGAAGAGATTATATGTTCCTTAATGGAGGCCTGTTGCTTATGCATCGTTAACGATGCATAAGCCATTCTATAGGCCATTGCTCCCCTTGCCTCTCTGAGGGGGCCAGGTTCTGGCCGTGGTCCCCGGTAGGCCCTTGAACTCCATACACATGACTGATGCCAAAGTCTGACATTAGCATATCAGCCTGGTAAAGCTCCGGGGAGCCTCCGGGTCTCACCCAGAAAATGGCGTTTCATTACATTCAACGCTGGTTTTTTCCAAAATTTTCACTATACTGTAACACTTGTCAATGATACAGGTCTATATTTGATGGGATCTTCCCTGCTGCCACTGTTGTAGATTGCTGCTGCCTCTAATATCAACAGGGAATCTGAAATAGGTAGTAGAGTGAATATCAACCTTGTAGTGCAAACATTTGTTCTGTGTTAGCCTTTTTCCACACATCTGCTAGGACTCCTGTTCACGGGGATGCCTGAAAAAATCTGTTAAGTGGAATGCTGAGCTCAAGTGCACATTCTCTCAAAACCCATGGTGAAACTCCATCTGGACCAAATGCTTTGTTCTTACTTAGCTCCTTTGGCATTTTTTTCACTTTATATTCAGACACCTCTATGAAATGTGAGAAATCTTTAAAGAATTTGGATAAAGAAAGAGATCTAGAAGTGGTTCTAGATAAAAAGCTATCACCTGAGGACCACATAAAGAACATTGTGTGAAGAGCCAATGCTACACTTTCTAACTTCAGAATTGCTTTTAAATACATGGATGGCAAAATACTAAAGAAATTATTCACAACTATTGTCAGAGCAAAACTGGAATATGCAGTGGTTGTATGGTGCCCATATCTTAAGCAGCACATCAACAAACTGGAAAAGGTGCAGAGACATGCAACTACTGTAATTTACTCGTGGAAAATAGTAGAGGGGCTGGTCCCAAATCTGCACACAGAAATAATATCATTTGAGACCGGAAGGTATGGCAGCATGTGCAGAATACCCCCATTGAAGAGCAGAGGTTCAATAGGTACTCTGAGAGAACTCTGTCAACATCAGAGGCCTGATACTGTTCAACACGCTTCCACTAAATATAAGAGGCATAACTGGCCGACCCCTCACAATGTTCAAGAGAGAACTCAATAAGCACCTCCAAATGATACCTGATTAACCAGGCTGTGATTCATACGTCAGGCTGCGAGTAGCCGCATTCAACAGCCTGGTTGACCAATCCAGCAACGAGGAGGCCTGGTCGACGACCGGGCAGCGGGGACGCTAAGCCCAGAAAACACCTCAAGGTAGCCTTAAGGCAAGGCTAAAAGTTTTGTGAAGAAATGTTTGCACTACAAGGTTGATAATCACTATGTCACCTATTTCAAACTCCCAATTGATATTAGAGGCAGCAGCAATACAGTTGCTTTTACAAGTTTCATTGTGTAGCCTAAGGCTTATCTTCATTGTATCTAGAGGCAGTTTACCTGCTTGATGGGGTTCTGGGAGTTGTTCTACTTCTACTCTACTGGAAGTACTTGAGGAGTACTCTCTACTCCTCAAACTCTGACTTGTGAGAGTTTGGTCCACCAGGCTGTTGCTTGGAGCGGCCCACATACCCACCATAGCCAGGTTGGTCCAGCACTCCTTGGAGAAACCTATCTAGTTTTATCTTGAAGATGTCCACGGTTGTCCCAGCAATATTTCTTATGCTTGCCGGGAGAATGTTGAACAACCGCGGACCACTGACGTTTATACAGTGTTCTCTGTGCCTATGGCACCCCTGCTCTTCACTGGTTTTATTGAGCTTTTTCTTTCGTATCATTCACTCCAGTATGTTATTATTTTACAGTGTAGATTTGGAACCTGGCCCTCTAGTATTTTCCATATGTATATTATTTGATATCTCTCTCGTCGACTTTCTAGTGAGTACATTTGGGGGGCTTTGAGACGATCCCAATAATTTAGGTGCTTTATCGGGTCTATGTATGCCGTATATGTTCTCTGTACTCCCTCTATTTCTGCAATCTCTCCTGCTCTGAAGGGTAAAGTGAGTACTGAGCAGTACTCATGATGCGACAACACAAGTTATTTGAAGAGCACAACCATTGTGATGGGATCCCTGGATTTGAAAGTTCTCGTAATCCATCATTTTTCTGGCTGACGCAATATTTGCTTGGTTATGCTCCCTAAACATTAGGTCGTTAGACATCATTATTCCCAAATTCTTTACATGGTGCTTACCTACTATGGGCAAATTTGATTGTGTTATGTACCCTGTATTATGTTTAACCCCTTGTGTGGCTCAAAGTTATTTAGCATTTGTCACCCACAGGCGCATACAAAAAAATAATTATTTTTTCTTTTAAACCTGTTAATTTGTGTTCTCTGATCATGGGAAAAATAATAAAAATATCGTAAGTGGCATATATTGCCCGCTATAGGGCGGGAAGTCTGGCAAAAAACAGGCGCTGACTCAGCGTGCGTCCCAAGCGGTCTGTTGCTCGCCAGCTGTCAGGCAGGAGTGGCCACAAAGAGATAATTACCTAATTATTTCAATGTCTCTGATTGATTTTTCATAGTATTTTTGCTGTAATATTATTCAATAGTGTGTAGTGTGATATATTTATATAATAAAATGAGTGAATCATCGCTGTACTCAAAAATATAGTGTGCATATTGTTGATTCAATTATTATGTTCATCAAACAGTGAACAAATACTTTGTCGATTATTACACTATATACACAGGTTATATATAAATATCTGCATGTTTTGTTCACCATAACGTACCATTAAGTCGCTAATATGAGTCAAAAAGCAACGAGGAGTGACCGCCACACACCAGCCAGCCACTCACTCGCCCACATTCTCCTCCCACCATACTGTTTTTGCTTTTATTCACTATATACAGACGTTACATATAAGTATCTACATTCGTGTTCACCATAACGAACCACTAAGTTGGCATGCTGAGTGGCAGTGGCAACCAGTGGCAGCCCGCCTCTGGCTGCTACTTCCTCCCTCCCTCACCCACATTCTCCTCCCACAATACTGTTTTTGATTTTATTCACTATATACAGATGTTATATGTAAGTATCTACATGTTTTGTTCACTACAACTGTACAACTAAGTTGATATAGTTAGTTCAGGCACTAAGAGACGTCACTACACACAGTCAGGTGGCGGCTGCTTCCTTCACACATTCAAGGTCAGACGCACTAAAGTTTCACCCCAACAATACTGTTTGTGGTGTTATTACCCTATATACAAACGTTTTAAACACTTTTATTATGTGTGATGTTAGTGCAACTGGCCTATAATTTTTTGCCAAGGCTTTACTCCCCCCCACCTTGTGCAACGGAGCTATATCTGCAGATTTAAGTGCTGCTGGTATGTCCCCTGTATCCAGGCTCTTTCTCCAAATTACGCTGAGTGCTCTCGCTACTGGTACTTTACATTTCTTTATGAATATTGAATTCCATGAGTCAGGCCCAGGAGCTGAGTGCATAGGCATATTGTCAATTTCTCTTTCAAAGTCTTTCGAGTTTGTGGTAATATCCGTTATATTATCTGCAGCTTGAATGTCATTCATAAAGAAGCTGTCTGGGTCATCAACTTTCATGTTGTTTATTGGTGTGCTAAACATAGCCTCATACTGGCGTCTTAGAATTTCACTAATCTCTTTGTTGTCCTCTGTGTACGTACCTTCATTTGTAATTAACGGTCCAATACTGGTAGAGGTTTTTGATTTTGGTTTTGCGTATGTGAAAAAATATTTCGGATTTTTCCTTATCTCTTGTATAGCTTTCTGTTCCAATTCCATTTCCTCAGACTCATATGATCGCTTCAACGTTTGTTCTATTTCTTCGATCTCCCTGCTTAGGCTTATTTTTTTTGCTTCTGATAGTTGTGTCTGCCGAAGCATTTCCGTTATTTTTTTCCTTCTCCTGTAGAGTTGTCTGCGTTCTCTTTCTAGAGTGGTCCTCTTTCTGCCCCTCCTCACAGGCACGTGCTTCAAGCAGACCTTGTAAGCTTCAGCTGTCAGTTGAGCTATTCCCTGTGTGGGAGTTTTGTCGTTTATGACTGTCTCCCATTGAATGGTTGCAAGGTCTACATTTATTTTTTCCCAGTCGATCCTCTTATTGTTAAAATTGAATTGATTGAATATTCCTTCTCGCTTGTTGGGTCTCTTAGACCTACTACCATTATTTATGCTAGTTCGCACTTCAATGAGCTTATGGCCTGAGTATGAAGTATCTGAGATTGTGATGTCTCTGATTAGTTCATCATTGTTTGTGAACTAATGATGAACTAGAAAACAAGTCTAGAAAACTAGAAAACAACAAAAACACACTAGAAAACAAGTCTAGTGTGTTTTCGTTCCTAGTTGGTTCTGTAATCTGTTGATTGAGCGAGAATTTGTCACAGAATCTCAAAAGTTCTCTAACCTGTGGTTAGAGAACTATTTCCGATTGATTTCTATTAACTATTTCCTATGATTTCCCGGGTCATTCCTTGCTATGCTAATTGTGTTTGCCATTCTCCATCTTAGACTCGGTAAATTGAAATCTCCAAGGAAGATTAACTCTTTTGCTGGCCTGGCAAGCGACCTGGCACACACTGCAACGAAGGCTGAGCATTGGCCGTGAGCGCACAAACCACACTTAAATATTTATACAGTGTGACCTCACTCGAACGAGGCGAGGCCGATTCGTTTCACTGCAGAATTCGTTCTACCCGTCAGCCCCAGGCTGTCCCTCCCCTTCATGTGAAAATAACAAAGGTCCTACATCCACTATCAACAAAACAAAAAATCACAGAAAATCTATTTATTATGTATTTATCATTTTGAACATGGCACATGATAGAACAATCAATTGTAAACAATTCCATATTAAAATCAAAACTATGTGACTGTTATTGGTGGCTGCAAATATGATGTAATGGCCAGGATTTCCATAAGCCAACTGTATCAGTCTACATAAATATTCATAAACAATTCATTTATTATGAAGTCTTCATTTTCACTATGGCATTTGATAGAACAATCACTTACAAACAATTTGGATTAAAAATTCTACATATATGAGCATTATTGAATCCAAAAAAGCAAAATCATATAATTTTCTCAACAAACTGAAGAGAGGAGGAGGGGTGGTTGGCGGCCCCCGGTGGTAGGGGAAGGAGGGTCAGGGCCGGCCGCTGGTAGTCAGGTGCGGGAGAGGAAGGGGGAGGGGTTGTAGCATGTTGGCGGTATAGGAGTGAGGGGGGGAGGGTGGCAGCCAGACTGACAGGCCTTGAGCCAGACCAGGCCTCAGGCCAGACCTTGAACCCAGACCTCGACGAAACTCGACCCAATGTTGACTGCATAGAGGCTAGCCGCCTCCTTACCCCTCCCTCCCCCCCCCCCAATACATCCCCTCACCACTGACCCCACACATTATTATGAATTCTTCATTTTGACTACGGAATATGGTAGAGCGATGCATTACAAACCACTGAAATGGTAAAATTTTCTCTCCTAATTTTGTCAAAAGCAGCAAGTGAGCTTAGTATCGAGGCAGGCACGTGCTGTAGCAGTCAGCTGGTGTCTCTACTCACCCTCCTTCTCTGACGCCTTTCCACCCCCTAATACATCCTCTCACCACTGACACCACAATTTATTATAAATTGTTAATTTTGACTATGGAATATGATAGAGCTTTGTGTTGCAAACAACTGAAATGGTAACATTTTCTCAGCTAATTTGGTGAAAAGCAGACAGTGAGTGAACTATCAAGGTGGAGCATGGAGGCGCCAGCCACGTGTTGCCATTTACATGATAACTCGAGCCAGAGCTCTCCACTGACACAACCTGCCTCCCCTGACACCACTATTACTCCAGCTTCCCTGACAACTTACACCACTGACAACCTGCCTTCCATGAGAATAACTTACACCACCTGCCCCCCCTAACAATAAACCCTAACTACTGACACCACTTGCCCCCCCTGACAACAACTCTCACCAATGACCCTTGATACCATTTTATCATCCTTCAACCATTTATCCCTAGAAACAATGGGTAAGCATAATAAAACACTGTATAACTGTTTACACTTTGGCGAATCATAGATGATGACAGCCACCTCCGACGCTCGGTCTCGGTGACTGCTTGGATGAACAATCTTCGCTTAATCAAACATTTGTATGTTCCACTGAACATTTAGTACCTAATTCAATTTGTTCGGATCTTCTGGGAATTCGCTAGAACGGGGTTCGTTAGTGAGGATGAACTGTACTCTTTTCAGCTTTCTAACCTCAATTTTCATGCTACGTCATTCATTTTGCTATCAAACTGTTCACAATATAAAGGGGCACATTTAAAACCAGTCCCATAATATTCGGACAATAAATGGGATTTTTAAAAATGCATTAATTGATGATGGCATTACCTTCATCAGGGACTCGGCGTGTTTTGGTTTTATGATGTCGATACCCTCATCAGGCCGCGAAACCCCTGATATTATTAGTTGGTTTTTGTTAACCCTTGAGCTGCTCTCTTGCGATTTTAGCCTGCAACACGTGTTGAAGAAAAAGTTATAAAAGTGTTCATGTGTGTTTCCTGATCATGGGAAAAATAGAAAATAATTTGTGACATATTTTGACCACAATAGGGCGAGGAAGTCTGGCAAAAGTGAGGCGTTGACAGAGTAATCATCGGAGGCAGTCAGCTCCACCCGAGCTGTCAGGCGGGAGTTGCCACAAAAATATTATTACTTAATTATTTCAATGTCTTTGATTTTTTTTTCTGTTTTTTTTTCGAGTAATATTATTCAATAGTGTGTAGTGTGATATATTTATATAATAAAATGTGATCCATCGCTATACTCAAAAAGTATTGTGAGCATATTAGTGATTCAATTACAGTGCATCCTCACTCTAACGAACCCTACTCTAAAGCATTCCCGGATAATCCGAACAAATTGCATTTGGCGCTAAATGTTCAGGAGAACATACAAAAATTCATTTGTGTTGTTCCACTGATGGTGATGACCTAGGCCGGCATGGCAGGGCTGTGAGAGCTGTGTACTGTACATACTCTCCACAGCGTTCACTTCAATATCTGTATCACTAGTATCAGACACCTGTCTTAGGTCTTTTTCCAGATTTGAGTTATCAAAATCACTGGCATGCTCATCTTCAAGCAATATGCCCTGTATTTCAACATCAGAGAGTGTTTTCTCAAAAACATGACCAACTAGAGACTGGGAGCTCAATATACAAACAGATACATACAAAATGGTTGCTACCTTGAATATGAGCTTGCCCACAACCATGGGGAATGCTGGGAATTTTTTTCAAGCTGGCAAACACCTCAGGAATCCATCTTGTACCCAAGTTTTGAACCCTACAATATATCTACGAGTGCCTTAACCACTGTGATGCGCCGAGTTTATTGTGACATTCCCCATGCGCATGAAATCAAGTGTTCCCCAAAAAATGCTTTTTTAACCCTGAACATGTCTATGTAAAAATAAATACAAAATTCCACTTACTTTGGCAGTGGGGACGTGGACAAGGTGCGCTGTGACGTCATCATGGCTGGTCGCCCGTACCAGAAACTCCCAGAAACAAGCGTGCAGGCCATTCAAGCATTGTGAGTTGCCACAAATATATTTTCAATTATTTGTTCTATGTATTTCCAATGCTGTTTTATTAGTTTTTTTATTGTATATGATGCATATTTTTGTTATTTACAATATGTATACAACAGAACGTTCATAATGTTCCATGGAACTGTGATACTGTGTGTCAGTAATGTATCCACAATGTTTATTGTTGCAATATTACTTGCTAAAAATTCACTAAGATTACAATATGTATAGTTTCACACACTATTTACACACTAACACACTGTATTACACAATCAGTACTTTGGAAGTGAGTAATAATCAATGAAGTAGTCCATGGTACAAAGCGCGACTTCGCTCTCGTTGCACCAGGTACTGATAGATTTTCGCTGTTTCTTTGTTCTGTGTGCTTGCAAATAACGCACTCACGTACACCCTTGGCTTTAGTACTTGTAAGTTGTAACAAACTAGGCTGTTGTAAGAATTATTCCAGAAGGTTCCTGAAGTTCGAGTAGGGACCTGACCTCTCAACAACGCCCAGTCCCCTGGGAATTAGCAGGTCTGAGTCACAAATGGCGGGCATCTTTGTTCATAATTTTGTATAATGAACCATCCTATAGTATTCAGTAATTTAGAGAAATTAGCCTTTATTCATTTTGCATTAAAATTGTATTGTATAATAGTACTGGGTACAATATCAAGAGTATTCTAATTATTGAGTTTAAGTCACCATCAGTGACGTCACGAATCAGATCTAACTTGTAAGGCGGAGTGACCGGCGGTCATAGGTCATCAGGGGTTGACAGGTCTACTATTTCTCAAAGTTTTAATAACCATCTTTGTGATCGGGAACAGCTCTGCCGTTAGAGGCTTGTGTAATTTAATTTCAGTAAAATAATTCAACCAGTCTGGATCAATTAAGTACAACAGAGGTTAATTGTTATAACTTAAACCTTGCTAGTAACTTTGTGAAACTTTGACTAGGCGGAAGGTTACAATGGTCTGTCTGGGGTAGACCAGACAAGGGAGAGATCAGTGTGGAAACGGGAGCAGCTGGGATAAGAGGCCAACCATCTTACCTCTCCCCAAGACCAGCCAAACATCTAGAGCTGTGGTCGCCCAAGGTATAGTTGCTATTGTTAATTATAGGGATAGTCTTCTCATTTGCCACTCAGGTCAAGTAGGGAGTGTTAAAGTGACAGGGAGTGAACATATTTAGATTTTGTTTTAGTTTTCTTTTAATAAATTAAATTTGTTAATATTTTGCATTTCATTATTTCCATGTGTTTTATGTGTAAACTTGTCCTGGTCACGTGGTCCACACGAGGTAAAGTTGGATTGGGCGCCGATTCTAACATCGAATCGGAATTATCATTACCGTGTAATTTATTCCACACTCAAGGTCATCGTATATAGTGGGGATCAAGCCCCTAGGTTGATTAATTAGCGTGATCGATCCAGACCTCGATCATTGCTCTTGTGTTACTGGTCTGGTGGTGGCAGCGTAGAGGCGACTCTAGGGTTTTGCTCAGAGCCTAGGTCACGTCATACTGGGTGTAGAATCCTAAGTCGGTCAATCGTCTTAGGACCACGTGGCGTGGAGTTGGCTTTGGTAAAAGTTTTGGAGTCCCTTGGTAGAGAATAAAAAGTAAAAATACGGGTAGAGGGCAAAGAAGGAAGAGAAGTAGAGAGAGAGAAACCCAAATCCGTGTTACAAAGTGGTATGTAGCCAAGCTCGTAATGCATAAGGTAGTCTTGAAAATATTGCTTTGTAAGGTCCCTGACTGGAAGATTCAGTCATTTACAGCAAGTGTCAGTCAATCTAGAAGAGATTCAGCCATTCTGGAAGAGATTCAGCTAATCTTGAAAATATCTATGGAAAACACCACCATGGAAACCGCTAACACTGTTCATCTATGCTACTTGTATCAGATGCATCATCACTGAACCCAGAAAACGATTCATCTATGTATCCCTTATATAAATTGGAGATGGCATAGGTGGGCATGGGTGGCGTTCACAGCTACAACTGGATACGCTCGCTGTATCATCCTAATAGGTGTGGTATAACTTGCATCCGACCTTTGTGTTAGGTCCTTATTGCGCCTAGCTTCATCAATATCATGACCTTTATGTTCTTTAAGCTATAAGGTCTGAATTTCACCGACAGAGAGCGATCTTTCAACACTGCGTCGGACAGGTGTTTGGGAGCCAGAGGCGTGTGCACCACCCCATGGTTACTCACTCAATACTAACCCAGCGAGCAGCCCTAGGACATTCTAAGAATTTTTTTCAAAGAAAGCTGCCTCTCACTGGTCCTCCCCTCCCAAGAGTTCATTTTGTATCCAACCTACCGCGAGCGTGTTTTGACCGTGTACAAAAAAAAAACTTTTGTCGGTGGGGACAGTTATTGGCGAAAAGCATTTGTCGTTTGGCACAGAGCAGTGGTTAAGGTGTTATGCGCACCCCTTGATCGAGCGAAATTAGGCGCTAATGCATTTCAGAGGGTTAATACACTCAACAAAACTGGTGAATAATACCATGACTAATACAATCAACATCACTGGGTAATGCCAATATGATGAATACACTCACCATCACTGGGTAATGAAAACACCAAGAATAACCCTTGTGTGGCTCCGGGCTATTTAGCATTTGTCACCCACAGGCGCATACCAAAAAAAAAAAAAAAAATTTTTCTTCCCAACCTGTTAAGTCGTGTTCCCTGACCATGAGAACAAAAAATTCAATTGAACTTACCGACGACGTAATTGAGCCGACAAGATGGGAGATGACGTCACACCATGCATGATCGCTCATGCACGGTGTGTCCCAGAGGCGTCGCGCGCGGTCTTCAAGCAGCCAGAGTTGCCACGAATTTATTTTCGCGGCATTATTTACAGTGTTTAGGCCTATTTTATTAGCAATATTAGTCACAATTGTGTTGCACATAATGTTACATCACAGTCATTGTCAATAAATGTTACATACATCGAGTATACACATGTGCACACAAATGTTTTCCATTATGCCATTATATTATGTATCACAATGTTCATTATTATATGTACACACAAGCATGCACTATGTACAGGCTTTTGCACTATTATTGCACATTTAGAATTCTTAGAGAGAGTGGTAGTCGTTGAAGCAGTCGACAGCACACAATGGAACTGCACACGCTTCACACCATGTTTGCACCACTTTACGTTTCTGTACTCTCCTTTTTGTTGTTTTACATACTAGGCATTCATGTTGGCCTATTGCACGCTTTCCAGCTGGTGGCAAATGTTTTAGTCTGTGTTGCTGAAAGGCCTCCATGTGAGCAAGCGTGGGTGTTACAGCATGCTGCAACATTGGGTTCATGATTGGTCTTTGCATGCCAGGGACATCTTTACCAAGCTTTGCTAATAACTGTGTTGCAAGTGTAAAAGCAAACGCACGGAAACTAGGTTTACGTCCAGTTTTCACCAGATACATATTATAGCAGTTCAACATGCTCATGTCAACATGATGGAAAAAATCTTTTTTCGTCCATTTCAATGTTTTCCGCACACACTCGATAGTGCCAACCATCATGTTAGCCTTATTAATCAAACGCATGTTGATATTACAGTATAGTCAAGAACACAATCTGGCTTATATACTGGTTCTTTCGTTACACAGTTCACCTTGCCACTGTTCAACATTGTACCCTCATGAATGGTTGTCAGCATGTTCACTTCTCTCTTGTCTTTCCACCGAACCGAGAGTATTTGATCACATTTCCGTAACTGGCACTCACCAACTGAGAGTCTACCGTCAAACACTGGCATTTCCCTCCTTCGTGCCTTTACTGTGCCAACCAATCCAGTTCTATTTTCAACCAAAAACTTAGTTAGCAATGGACTTGTATAGTAATTATCTGTGTATAAGATGTGGCCCTTGTTCATCCATGGTGCCATCAGTGACTTCACCACACTACCCGAGAAACCATGTTCGTCGTTACCGGGAATGTCTACATCACTAGCTGAATACAGAATCATGTGTAACACATATCCTGTTTCACAGTCACACAGTACAAAGAATTTCAATCCAAATCTGTTTTGTTTGGAGGGAATATACTGCTTGAATGAAACATATCCTTTGAAAAGCACAAAGGATTCGTCAATCACCAGCTTCTGTGCTGGTACGTAAAAATCTCTGAACTTATCAATCACTTCATTCATATAGTGCATCACTCGCCAAAGTCTATCATCCTCTGTCCGGTCCTCATTACATTGCAAAATGCAGACACCTGAGGAGTATCTGAAACCTATCTCGGGATATATATTTCCCTAAGAAAGGTGTTGAAATAGTCAGATCTTTGCTCCAGTAATCTGTGATAGCGTGTTTGACACAGTGCTTCATCAACATACATATTGCTAAAACACATACATTTCACCTACATTGGTGGTTTTCCAATGTTGCAATCATGAAAATTCTGTTATCTCTCTTCTAATGAGATGAGCCGCATGAAGGTTCGTTTGGTGTACAATATATTCCATGAGCGGCTCATCATAGAATGGTGTAAAATAAAATAGGATATGAGTGTAAAATTCACTCATATCCTCTCCATTATCAGGAAAAAGCTCGGTAATCCCATCTTTATTGTCAAAGGCAGGAATTCGAGGAATAAAACCAGCACCATCACTCCACACTAGTACACCTGGTGTCCTGCGAGACGCAACAGGGGCACGACGGCGAGGAAGTGATGTACACAGCGGACCAGGAGCTGAAGCCCGTTTACGCACAGTTTTACGCACAGTGGAAGCACGTGAACATCACCACACTACACAGTACCCCATAAAAGGTTGATGCATAAGCTGGAGAAACAGGCAGGAGTAACTGGTAGCGCGCTCCAGTGGATAAGGGAGTACCTAAACAATAGAAAGCAGAGAGTTACAGTGAGGGGTGAGACCTCAGACTGGCGTGAAGTCACCAGTGGAGTCCCACAGGGCTCTGTACTTAGACCTATCCTGTTTCTGATATACGTAAATGATCTCCCAGAGGGTATAGACTCATTCCTCTCAATGTTTGCTGACGACGCCAAAATTATGAGAAGGATTAAGACAGAGGAGGACAGTTTGAGGCTTCAAGAAGACCTGGACAAGCTGCAGGAATGGTCGAACAAATGGCTGCTAGAGTTTAACCCAAGCAAATGTAATGTAATGAAGATAGGGGTAGGAAGCAGGAAACCAGATACAAGGTACCATTTGGGAGATGAAATACTTCAAGAGTCAGAGAGAAAGACCTGGGGGTTGATATCACGCCAGACCTGTCCCCTGAAGCTCATATCAAGAGGATAACATCAGCAGCATATGCCAGGTTGGCTAACATAAGAACGGCCTTTAGAAACTTGTGTAAGGAATCTTTCAGAACATTATATACCGCATATGTCAGACCAATCCTGGAGTATGCGGCTCCAGCATGGAGTCCATATCTAGTCAAGCATAAGACTAAAATGGAAAAGGTTCAAAGGTTTGCCACCAGACTAGTACCCGAGCTGAGAGGTATTAGCTACGAGGAGAGACTACGGGAATTAAACCTCACTTCGTTGGAAGACAGAAGAGTTAGGGGGGACATGGTCACCACATTCAAGATTCTCAAGGGAATCGACAGGGTTGATAAAGACAGGCTGTTTAACACAAGGGGCACACGCACTAGGGGACACAGGTGGAAACTGAGTGCCCAAATGAGCCACAGATATATTAGAAAGAACTTTTTTAGTGTCAGAGTGGTTGACAAATGGAATGCATTAGGAAGTGATATGGTGGAGGCTGACTCCATACACAGTTTCAAGTGTAGATATGATAGAGCCCAATAGGCTCAGGAACCTGTACACCTGTTGATTGACAGTTGAGAGGCGGGACCAAAGAGCCAGAGCTCATCCCCCGCAAGCACAACTAGGTGAGTACACTACCCGAGAACATCACCATCACTACACTACTCTTGGTGCCTCGGCGGCGTGTTCCATGCGGCGGCGCTTGGCTGGGCGAGACACTGCTGACGTAACAAATTCTTGCCCAGTAACACCACTGGTACTGGCACCAGGCTCGGTAACACTATGTTCTGATTCCACTTCACTAAAACCAGAAAAAGAGTCACCTTCCTCTGACTTGTTACCGAAAATATCCTCAGACTCTAAATAATCACATGAACTGTGTGGTCGAGGGTGAATTGGAGTAGACACTGGGCTAAGTGGTATGGGTGAGCATACAGTATAGGCCTCGCCATGGGAGGCGGCTGTATCTCATTTTCACTGTCAGTGCTACTATCATCGGTCAATTGTGTGTAGTCTTTATCAATATCAGTTATCAAAATTACTTTCCTCACCATCAGAAAATAATTCACTGGTTATTTGCTCTTGGACGAGTGATTGCGTGGTGCGCGCCCGATAAGCGTTCGGCCGTGCGCTCGACATGGTGGCTGCTGGGTAACTGATGCCTCCCACGCGATGGTAGCGTGAGCTGGATTTTTTTTTACAAAATGGTGTCTGTTTACTATAACCCCTAAGCAGCGTATGGGAGTCCCCTCTACCCGCGCGCCTTTCAAATCTTGCGCGGTACTCCAATGCATCATATGATGTGGAGCACAAGTTACTGCAAGTCACTTAACCCATCATATGATGTGTTGCGCACTTAAAGGGTTAATACGCTCAGCATCACTAGTTAATGGCAACATAATAAATATACTTACCATCACTAGTTAATAACAATATGATACACACACACACACTGGTAGTACAGTAAGAATAAAACTGTCCTTACCATCATTAATGGGCAGAAGTTGTGTCTGCTATCGTCCTTGGGAGCCGAGCAGAGATGGAAGCAGTATTACCTATTAGGCAAAATAAAACAAATTTAAGGTTTCTATGACTAAATTTTTCCCACCAAAACATAGTACATTTTTAGAAAAATTTAATAATATTTTTTAGGTATTGTACTTTGAGCAAAAGTAAGGAGGGTGGGCAGGAGTAAGGAGGGTGGGCAAGAGTATGGAGGGTGGGCAGGAGTAAGGAGGGTGGGCAGGAGTAAGGAGGGTGGGCAGGAGTATGGAGGGTGGGCAGGAGTAAGGAGGGTGGGCAGGAGTAAGGAGGGTGGGCAGGAGTATGGAGGGTGGGCAGGAGTAAGGAGGGTGGGCAGGAGTATGGAGGGTGGGCAGGAGTATGGAGGGTGGACAGGAGTATGGAGGGTGGGCAGAAGTAAGAAAGGTGGGCAGGAATAAGGCGGGTGGGCAGGAGTAAGGAGGGTGGGCAGGAGTATGGAGGGTGGGTAGGAGTAAGGAGGGTGGGTAGGAGTAAGGAGGGTGGACAGGAGTATGGAGGGTGGGCAGGAGTAAGGAGGGTGGGCAGGAGTAAGGAGGATGGGCAGGAGTATGGAGAGAGGGCAGGAGTATGGAGGGTGGGCAGGAGTAAGGAGGGTGGGCAGAAGTATGGAGGGTGGGCAGGAGTAAGGAGGGTGGGCAGGAGTATGGAGGGTGGGCAGGAGTAAGGAGGGTGGGCAGGAGTAAGGAGGGTGGGCAGGAGTAAGGAGGGTGGGCAGGAGTAAGGAGGGTGGGCAGGAGTATGGAGGATGGGCAGGAGTAAGGAGGGTGGGCAGGAGTAAGGAGGGTGGGCAGGAGTAAGGAGGGTGGGCAGGAGTAAGGAGGATGGGCAGGAGTATGGAGGGAGGGCAGGAGTAAGGAGGGTGGGCAGGAGTAAGGAGGGTGGACAGGAGTATGGAGGGTGGGCAGGAGTAAGGAGGGTGGGGCAGGAAAGGGGAAGGGGTATGGGCGGGTTCTCGGCTGCCTCCCCTCCCTCTCTAACAGCCTACGTAATACAAGCCACGTGCATTAACCCTAAAGCTGCTACAGCCTGGGCTGTAAAAGCTGGGGCTGGGCAAAAAATATTTGAATTATGTGAAAATTAATATTAAATGTTAGACAAATCTCCAACTTATTGGCATAAGCGTCATGCAAGTTTCATCCTAATATTTTCAAAAATGTATTTTAGACAATTTTTTTTTAAAAGGAGAACATTTTGTTGATAAGGAGAACAGCTCCTATTAACTGGAACTGAGGGATAATGCAGTAATAAAGAGATGCAAACACTTGTCCAATGTACAAAGAAGAAGAATAGTAGCAAGAAGTGTCCACAAAGTGGATATGCAGCTGGTGCCTGTATAGCATTGCTGAGTGATGCATCATAATACCAATAATAATGAGTATGTTATCATGCTCTATTTTGTTAAATATCATAAAAATGTATTGCCTAATGTTAATATCTGTTACTCTCACCAATATCCAAAAAATATATATATTTTTTATCTCCCTTGTTTATTATCTCATTTTGATGTAACCTCTACATCCTGGAGAGTGCATACCCATCCCTAACTATGTCAAGATAGAATGAAATTGGTCACCCAATAAATCAGTCACAACTGGCAGAACTTGGGACTTTGAATTTCTTTTGACTGAGTTTTTCACAGATTTCAAATTCTATTTTCTTTGTCTCTTTAGGCGGTTTTTGATGATCAGAGCTTTATCACTTTTATAAAGTACAGTGGCACCTCGATTAACGAGCGGCTGTATCTAAGATCATTTCGAGTAACGAGTGAGCCACTCACAGCAAATTTGTCTCTATTGACGAGCTTCACCTCTATTAACGAGCAAAACCACATGGTGCTTCCTAGCGTCTCGCGGGTTCTCACAAATTCTCGGACGCCTCCGACGCCAGTGTTGTTGTTGTATCGCGCATGACAAGCATCCCTCTGCATTTATTTGTGCTTTTCTTTCAGTATTTTGTGGTTTTGTGAAAACAATTTGTAACGCAAGATGTCGCCAAAGAAGCTGCTTGTTAAAGATAGTCTTGTCAAGAGGAAGAAACACACAATTACTATGGATTTGAAGAAGGAAATTATAGCAAAGCATGAGCGTGGTGTCTGTGTGACTGATCTCACAATGGAGTATGGCAGATCCTCATCAACAATTTGCACCATTAGTAAGGGGGTAGGAGGTAAGGGAGGATGCTGCCTCTTTCAGTGAGATCAGGGAAGTGTTGGGAATGTTTGAAAAGGTGACCGCATTCTTGGAAAAGCTGCCCTGATAAAGCAGTGACAACCTTGTGTGTGAACATGTTTAATGACAATTTGCCGACTCGTTTTAGGAACATCCTAAAACAAAGACAAAAGCAATTGTCAATAGATACGTTCTTTGGAAAAGTAGAGAAAAGAAGAGCCAGTGATAGTGAACCACAATCCGGTCCCAGTGGGGAGAAATTTCCGAGAGAGCCCCCCTGATTCAGAGGTGGATTCTCCTGCCACACCATAACCCCTCTCCTCCTTCCCACCTCCCCATCGTCTCATTCAAGCAAGCAACGACTCTTCATAAGGTAAACATGAAAATAGTACAACAAAACATTCATAAATACATGTGCAGTATTATATTTACATTATAAAATGTCATACAAGTATGGATATTTTTGTGAGTGGAACGGATTAAATTTATTTCCTTTATTTTATATGGGGAAATTTGTTTCTAAAGACGAGTTTTCCACATAACGAGCTCGGTGCCAGAAAGGATTAAACTCGTTAATCGAGGTGCCACTATATATATTTTTATCCCCTAAATCATTATAATTTTTCCTATACAGTATTTAGTTTTTTTTTTTTTTTTTGGGGGGGGGGGTATTTTTTCTTGACATCATTCCAACACATATTGACCTACAACTTTCACATATTTGAGTACGAATGCCAAACAACGTTTATTAAAACATATAAGTAAATTAATGAATTAGAACTACCTTATTCATTATCGATAAATTTAACTTCAATTATCTCTAAAACTTTGAGTCAGCTTCAAAAAATTCAGTTTCTGACCGATTCTCACGATTTTTACAAATATTGTGCACAGTTGTCTGTTCTACAATCCTATTAGAATGGATTTTTCACAAACCCTGAACATTTGTAGTTATCAATTTTTTTTCTAAATTTGGCGCATAATTCAAATGCCACATTGATGATATTTTTTACAGTAAACTAAACTGAAAACATATATTCTAAATCTATGAAAATGAAGATCATATACTATTCTGAGAGCATAATAACACCAAATGAACAATTAGTGATAGTTTATATTTTTGCAGCATATCTCAATATCTGAAGTTTTCAATATTCAATTTTATAATTATTTTTTATTTTCTTACTTTACAAGTTACGTTTATGATCATTTAGACAAAGTTGCAGGATTTGCTAGTATGCACAAAAACTTGGAAAGCATTAGAGCAAATTTGAGAAATTGAACTTTGCCATCAGGTCCTGTTGTATATGTATGCCATGCACAGCTTAAGGGTTAATACAGAACTGTACTGTATAAAATGCATAAAACTTCAAACTAACAATATTTCTCTAATTATAACAATAATAATATTTTAAATAAAACAACTTGTAACAGTCAATATGTACATTAAATTTTGAGTATGCCTATAAAATAAGCACAGGTCATGTCAACGCATTGGGCCTGGATGAGATGGCTGGCACCATGTGCTTCTCCTCTTCCTGGGGTAAAAATGTCGGGCTCGCGCGTGAAGGATTTTGTGATAAATTTGAACAATTTTTACTGTTTGAACTCATTTAATCTACCAAGATGTCTCAGAGCAGCATTCATGGTATTGAAGGTATAAAATAAAAGAGAAAACATTTGTCAATTGATCAGACAGTTGACTTAACAGAGAAAGCAGAGCGTGGATACTCTGTCACTCGACTCGCCCAAGAATTCAACATTGGTAAAGCTACAATTTGTGATATAAAAAAGCAGAAGGATAATATTAAGAAATTCTTTGCTCAAACTGATGCAATAGGCAACAGGAAAAATTGAGGCCTGCTAAGTATACGGATTTGGACTCGTCTGTATTTAAATGGTTTACACAGCATGGTGTGAAAGGAATTGCTGTTTCAGTTGATTCTATTAGAAATGCAGCTGAAAGACTTGCTGTAAAGTTAAACATTAACAATTTCAAGGCTAGCACTGAATGGGTATGTCAATTTAAAGAAAGGTATGGCATCATTAACAAGAAAATTTGTGGCGAGGCATTAAGTGCAGATGTTGGAAGTGCTAATGCATATAAGCATAAACTTTCTCAGCACATTATATCTAATAATCTAAGCTGGTTTTAAGTGTACAATGCAGATGTAACAGGCTTTAACTGGAAATGCCTTCAAAGAAACACTTTGACCTTCAGGCTTGAGAAGAGTATTCCTAGTTGCAAGGTAAAGAAGGAAAGAATTTCAGCATTATTGTGCTGTAACGCAAATGGCAGTCACCGAACAAAGTGCGCAATTGTTGGGAAATCTGCCAACCTCAGAGCATTGAAAAACTGCATGAACAGATTACCTGTCATCTACTACAACACAAAAAATGCCTGGTTCACACAGATTATTTTTGAGGATTGGTTCCAGAATCATTTTTGTAAAGAAGTAAAAAAGCAGCAGATCAATATGTGTAGAATTCATCCTGCTGAGGTAAAGGCAATGTTGTTGACTGACAATGCCCCAGCTCACCCCATTGCTAAATTAACATCGCCTGATGGCAAAATAACATGTATGGCTTTACCACCAAACACTACATCTGTAATACAGCCCATGGATTAGGGGTTATCTATGCTCTCAAAGGCTTTATAAAAGAGCTATGAATTCAGATATTTTGGAAGTTCTGCTCTCTGAGGAAGACGAGATGCCTAATAAGGATACGAAGGTTAGTAGAACACTAGAAAATTTCAAGAAATATTCAATTAAAGATGCAATTTACAACTAGGCCAAGGAATGGAGCGAGTTGAAGGTCACCACATAAAAGAATGCATGGAATAAAATTCTGAGTCCGGTATCTGGTTAGAATAAAGACGAAGATGACTATGATTTTGAGTGCTTTGATAATGCGATTTTTGAGACATTCAGAGATGAAGGTGAGGAAGATTTGCAACTTTCTGATGTGACTGAGTGGTTAGATAATGATGCTGATGATCCAGGTTATATTGAATTAACTGATAATGAGATTATCCAGTGTGTTACTGGTAATAATGATGAGGATGTGGAAGAGGAAGATGATAGTGTGTTACCTATTCCATATGCTGCATCATTGCAAAAGGTTAATGATCTGCTTGATTTGGTTGTTGTAACTGATAATGAAGAACTGACAGATTATTACCAGCACCTAAAGGACATGAAAGATATTATAATGAAACTCACAACAAAGAAACAAACTAAGATTCAAAAGTTTTTGGTACGGTTTCACAGTAGGCCTACAGGACCAGCACCCTGCACTAGCAAGGACTCACGATCCGAGGATGCCCAGGCAATTGGACCAGCACTAGCAAGGACTCGCCTCCTGAGAATGTCCAGGCAACTGGACCAGCACCCAGCACTAGCAAGGACTCACCTGCTGAGGATGCCCAGGCAACTGGACCAGCACCCAGCACTAGCAAGAACACACCTTCTAAGGATGTACAGGCCACTGGACCAGCACTAGCAAGGACACACCTTCTAAGGATGTCCAGGCCACTGGACCAGCACCCAGCACTAGCAAGGACTCACCTTCCGAGGATACCCAGGCAACTGGACCAGCACCCAGCACTAGCAAGGACTCACAGGCAACTGGACCAGCACCCATCACAAGCAAGGACTCACCTTCCGAGGATGCCCAGGCAACTAGACCAGCACCCAGCACTAGCAAGGACTCACCTTCCGAGGATGCCCAGGCAACTGGACCATCACCCAGCACAAGCAAGGACTCACCTTCCGAGGATGCCCAGGCAACTGGACCAGCACCCAGCACTAGCAAGGACTCACCTTGCGTGCGTGAGGGCCAGAGACCAAAAGACACAAAAATGGAATCAATACAGGAAGAGGCCGAACCCCCAAACATACCAGCAATACAAAGATGCGAGAAACAACTACACGGCAGTGAGGAGAGAGGCAGAAAGAAATTTTGAAAAAGGGATTGCAGACAAATGCAAAACAGAACCAGGTCTGTTCTATAAATTCATAAACAACAAATTGCAGGTAAAGGATAATATTCAGAGGTTGAAAATGGGAAATAGATTCACGGAAAATGAAAAGGAAATGTGTGAAACATTAAACAAAAAGTTCCAAAGTGTGTTTGTACAAAATGAAATCTTCAGGGAACCAGATACAATAAGAATTCCAGAGAACAACATAGAGCACATAGAGATGTCCAGAGAAGAAGTGGAAAAAATGCTCAAGGAGCTAAATAAGAACAAAGCAGTTGGTCCAGATGGAGTTTCACAATGGGTTCTGAGAGAATGTGCACCTGAGCTCAGCATTCCTCTTCAACTGATTTTTCAGGCATCCCTGTATACAGGAGTTGTAGCTGATGTGTGGAAAAAGGCTAACATAGTTCCAATCGACAAAAGTGGAAGCAGAGAAGACCCCCTTAATTATAGACCGGTATCATTGACAAGTGTAATAGTCAAAATATTGGAAAAAAATAACTAAAACTAAATGGGTAGAACACCTGGAGAGAAATGATATAATATCAGACAGACAGTATGGTTTTCGATCTGGAAGATCCTGTGTATCGAATTTACTCAGTTTCTATGATCGAGCAACAGAGATATTACAGGAAAGAGATGGTTGGGTTGACTGCATCTATCTGGACCTAAAAAAGGCTTTCGACAGAGTTCCACATAAGAGGTTGTTCTGGAAACTGGAAAATATTGGAGGAGTGACAGGTATGCTTCTAACATGGATGAAAAATTTTCTGACATAGAAAAATGAGGGCTGTGATCAGAGGCAATGTATCGGACTGGAGAAATGTCACAAGTGGAGTACCACAGGGTTCAGTTCTTGCACCAGTGATGTTTATTGTCTACATAAATGATCTACCAGTTGGTATACAGAATTATATGAACATGTTTGCTGATGATGCTAAGATAATAGGAAGGATAAGAAACTTAGATGATTGTCATGCCCTTCAAGAAGACCTGGACAAAAGTACATGGAGTGCCACTTGGCAAATGGAATTTAATGTTAATAAATGCCATGTTATGGAATGTGGAATAGGAGAACATAGATCCCACACAACCTATATATTATGTGAGAAATCTTTAAAGAATTCTGATAAAGAAAGAGATCTAGGAGTGGTTCTAGATAGAAAACTATCACCTGAGGACCACAAAGAATATTGTGCGAGGAGTCTATGCTACGCTTTCTAACTTCAGAATTGCTGTTAAATACATGGATGGCGATATACTAAAGAAATTGTTCACGACTTTTGTTAGGCCAAAGCTAGAATATGCAGCAGTTGTGTGGTGCCCATATCTTAAGAAGCACATCAACAAACTGGAAAAGGTGCAAAGACATGCTACTAAGTGGCTCCCAGAACTGAAGGGCAAGAGCTACGAGGAGAGGATAGAGGCATTAAATATGCCAAAACTAGAAGACAGAAGAAAAAGAGGTGATATGATCACTACATACAAAATAGTAACAGGAATTGATAAAATCGATAGGGAAGATTTCTTGAGACCTGGAACGTTAAGAACAAGAGGTCATAGATATAAACTAGCTAAACACAGATGCCGAAGAAATATAAGAAAATTCACTTTCGCAAACAGAGTGGTAGACGGTTGGAACAAGTTAGGGGAGAAGGTGGTGGAGGCCAAGACCGTCAGTAGTTTCAAAGCGTTATATGACAAAGAGTGCTGGGAAGACGGGACACCACGAGCGTAGCTCTCATCCTGTAACTACACTTAGGTAATTACCTGCTGAGGATACCCAGGCCACTAGACCAGCACCCAGCACTAGCCATAACTTACCTGGGAGTACCAATTGAGCTGTACAGCACAGTTCTAATGACATTAAATGTACAAAGTGTAGTTTATGATATAAGTGTACTGCAGTAGTGTGATTCTAGTGGTCTGTACTTTATGTACAGACTGTAGTGTATAATGTACATTTGTTAGAAAAGTTACTGTTCTTTAAACAATTTATATTCATACGTGTGGCACTCTCAGGATATTAAGGCTAACAAAGTTTGCACTACAAAACTCAACTGGTAGGGTAAGTACAGTACTGTAACGTGCAATATCAATTTATTTCATTGCAATTCAAATTCTTGGTTATTTAAATTTTTCAAAAGGCAAATGTGTACTGGCATATGTATTATTAATTTTTTTTTTTTTTTTTTGGGGGGGGGGAGGGGGATGCTGGGGCCGGATTGATGGAATGAATTCCACGCTGAAATGAATCGGCTACGCCCCCATATAGTTCGTTCAAGCGAGGGCACACTGTATTACTCATATAATTTCTACATTTACTGTCTACATTTAATGTCATTTAATTTCATGCATTTCTTTGATAAAGTGTTTACTCGTGTCCTTTATGATCTTGGTTATTTGTAAGTGTTGGCCCCATTAACCTTAAATTATAGTGTGTTTATGTTACTCTATGTTCTGATATGTTCCAAGAAAATGTCATGAGGAGCAGTTCTAAATTACACCTTGTATTTCCATTCTGTAATTAATGTAAATAAACTACTGTACTGTTGCTAGAACTACTGACTCCGTAATGTAATAATCTATGCCAGTACTCTGACTATACTCTGTACCTGTAAAGTAAGGCTGTAAAGTGCCTGTACACATTTTTTGTCAATTTTACTGTAAATTATCTACTTAAAATTATCAGTTAGTTTAAGGACTTCCCCGAAACTCTATGCGTGCTAATGGCTTTACAAGAATGTAAAATCAACTTCATTTCTATGTTCTCTCTTAACCCCCAATGTACCTTCTTGTATATAAATAAATAAATAAATGCTTGCCATCCTTATGTATCACCTTTGTATTAATTTTTTATTTTCCTTGAACATTCTCATTTTGTTAACTTACTTCTCTTATAATATTAAGTGTTTTACCCCGTCACAACATTAATTAAAAAATTTCTATATTACTATTAATTTTGCCCGAAACACTTTTCGTAATAGTGGCTTCATTAGTACAGTATGTGTAACTGCTGTCCCTTCAATTGAACAATACTCTTATTACACATAGAAATCACAATAGTGTGATGCATCAAATTTATTTATTTATTTATTTATTTAGTTATTTATATACAAGAAGGTACATTGGGTTTGTGAGAATACATAGCATGGTATTTACAATCTTGTAAAGCCACTAGTACGCGCAACATTTCGGGCAGGTCCTTAATCTAACAGATAATTTTAAGTAGGAAAATTCTAGCGGAATTAATAAAATGATAACAGATACATTGCAAGAAAGAAAAAAAAATGAGATGAGAGAGATTAGTAGGAATATTAAAGCACATTGGTATATTAAAGTTCAGTTTGATTGCATTGACAGCTTGATTGGTAATTAAAACGAAGATTAATAGGCACCATACAGCAAATTGAAAGCACATATAAGAAGACAGCAATGATCACAATGGTAAAGTTGTTTGGATTGGGTACATGAAGATTGGGAGATTGGGTAGCACTAGATACAGTGCAATTTTAAAGCAACAAGGTAAAAAACTATGAAGATGAAATTAGGTAATTTTAGTTTTGTTTTTGAATGACACAAAAGTTGGACAGCTTTCCAATTCATTAGGGAGTGAGTTCCATAGACTAAGTCAGTTTATTTGCAAAGATTGTTTGCACAGATTAAGTTTGACTCTGGGAATATCAAAGATATATTTATTTCTGGTGTGGTGATAATGGATCCTATTACATCTGTCCAGGGAGAGTTTCAGAACATGATTTGCATTTAAGAACAGGGTTTGTAAATGTAGTTGACACAAGAGAATGTGTGGAGTGAGATTATGTTTAGCATGTTTAGGGAGTTAAACAAGGGGGCTGAGTGTTGTCTGAAAACAGAATTTGTTATTATTCTGAAAGCAGATTTTGCTGGGGGATGATGGACCTGAGGTGGTTTGTAGTGGTTGAACCCCATGCACAGATACCATAATTAAGATAGGGATAGATTGGTGTATAATATAGTGAGATGAGAGCAGAGTTAGATACATAGTATTTGATTTTGGAGAGTATACCAACTGTTTAGAGACTTTCTTAGTTATGTGACTTTAGACTTTAGACTTTTAGTTACTTTCCATCATTTTTATTATTAATGTTAACATTGTCTATCTGAAGCTGAATTGCATTTGTTGATTTGCTTCCAAATAAGATGTAGTAGGTCTTTTCTATGTTAAGTGTTAGTTTGTTGGTTGACATCCATAAGTGGACTTTTTTTTTAGTTCATTATTAACAGCATTATTTAGTGTATGTGTTTTGGGGTTAGAATAGATGAGGGTAGTATCATCAGCAAACAATATAGGATTCAGAATGTTGGTGACATCAGGCAGACCATTGATGTATATAAGAAATAGGAGAGATCCCAAGATGCTGCCCAGTGGCACCCCAATGGTTATTGGTAGAGTGGGAGAGGTTATATTATTGATGGCTACACATTGGTGTCTATCACTAGGATAGGATTGTATATAATCCAGGGCATGGCCTCGGATTCCATAATGATGCAGTTTACATAAGAGGTAGTTGTGATTAACAGTATCAAAGGCCTTTCTCAGGTCAATGAAGAGTCCAATCGGAAACTCATTTTTGTCAGGGGCTGAGTAAATTATATCAAGGAGACTAATAATTGCGTCGTTAGTACTCTCTTGGGAGCGGAAGCCAAACTGACAGGGGCCGAGTATGTCGAGTTTTACGAGGTAGGAGTACAGCTGTTTGTAGATAATTTTTTCAAATATTTTTGATACTACGGGTAGGTTTGATATGAACAAATTTGAAATGAGTTTGTTTGTTTGTTTGTTTGTTTCATTTCAAGTTTGAAATGAACAAAACAAATCCACAAGAGCCATGACAAGGGTTCAAATCTACGTCCGAGAGTGTATAATGAAGTAAGGGTGAAGAGGTAGAACAAGCTTATTGATAGAGCTCAGGTGCATGGGGGAATTGTGTAAAAACCTAGTTTGTGTCTCGGAGAGACTGCAGGATCCGTGGTAGGTCAAGTTGATTTCTTGGTTGTAATTCTTATCCATGTCGTAGCTCAGTCGATTAACCACCATACTGCGCCAAGTTTATTGTGAAATTCCCCCCCTGTGCGCATGAAATAAAGTGTTCCCCAAAAATTCTTTTTTCTTCGTAAAATGATAAATTCCCTTCCCTGAACATGTCTATGTAAAAATAAGTACCAAATTCCTCTTACTTTGCCTCTGGGGACGTGGACAAGGTGCGTTGTGATGTCATCAGGGGCTGGTCGCCCGTGCGTGACACGCCCAGACACGGTCGCGCGGGCCATTCAAGCACCAGATGTTGGCACAAATATATTTTCAATTATCTGTTTTATGTATTTCCAATGCGGATTTATTTGCTTTTTTTATCATATATGATGCATATTTGTATTCTTTACCATATGTATACAGTAGAAAGTTCACAATGTTCCGTGGAACTGTGATACATGTGTCAGCAATGTGTCCAAAATAAATGTTTATTGTCGCAATATTACTTGTTAAAAATTCACTAAAATTACAATATGTACAGTTTCACACACTACACAGTAACACACTGTATTACACACTCAGTACTTCGGAAGTGAGTAATAATCAACAAAGTAGTCCAGGGTACACAGTGCGACTTCGCTCTCGTTGCACCAGGTACAGATAGATTTTCGCTTCCTGTTTCTTTGTTCTGTGTGCTTGCAAATAACGCACTCATGTACACCCTTGGCATTAGTACCTGTAGGTAGTATGTAGCCAAGCTTGTAAAATGTAAGGTAGTCTTGAAAAGATTACAGGGAAAGATCAATTTGTAAGGTAGTCATGAAAAGATCCCCTTGTAAGGTCCCACACAAGAAGAGATTCAGCCAGCCTCAAAGAGTGTCCGTCAGTAAAGAAGAGATTCAGCTATTCTTGAAAATATCTATGGAAAACACCACCATGGAAGCCGCTAACACTGCTCATCTATGCTACTTGTATCAGATGCATCATCAATGAATGCAGAAAACGATTCATCTATGTATCATCTAAATAAATTGGAGATAGCATAGATGGGCAAGGGTGGCGCTCAGAGCTACAACTGGATACGCTCGCTGTATCGTCCTCATAGGTGCTGTATCACTTGCATCTGATCTTTGTGTTAGGTCCTATTGCGTCTAGCTTCACCAATATTATGACCCTTATATTCTTTAAACATTAAGGTTTGAATTTCACCGACAAACCACGATCTTTCAACTTGCGTCGGACAGGTGTTTGGGAGCCAGAGGCGCGTGTGTCACTCGGTACTAACCCAGCCAGCAGCCCTAGGGCATAAGGGGAATTTTTTCCTAGATGGCTACCTCTCACTGGAGGTCCTAAGAGTCCATTTCGTACACAACCAACCTCGCACACATTTAGAATGGGTACGAAAAAATCAAAATGAGCTTTCTCGGTTGGCAAACCGCGTATTCTCGGTTGGCGCAGTTAAGTGGTTAAGGAGCGTCTGGGATCTTCTCTGATGTAGGTTCGAACCCTCTTCACGGCCCTTATGGATTGATTTATTTATTTAATTTATATACAAGAAGGTACATTGTGTTAGAGAATACATAGCATAGTATTTACAATCTTGTAAAGCCACTAGTACGCGCAGTGTTTCGGGCAGGTCATTATCTAACTATTACCTAACAGCTAATTTTAAGTAGGTAAATTCTAGCAGAATTAATAAAATGATAACATACATTGCAAGAAAAAAAAATGAGATGAGAGAGAATAGTAAGTATATTAAAGCACATTGGTTTATTAAAGCTCTGGTTGATTACATTGTCAACTTGATTGTTAATTTAAACAAGATTAACAGACACCATACAGCAGATTGATAGCACATATAAGAAGACAGCAATGATCACAATGGTAAAGCCATTATTCATTTATTACTCTTATGTTCTTTGTACACAATCTTTTGAATAATAATAATATTTTTAATATTATTATTTACACATAAAATCACACTAACGTGATATACATCAATGAGAAAATTCACTCGGGCTGTGAGGCGATGTGAACCTGCAATGTTTGTGTCACCTCACAGCCCCAGTGGATCGTTCATTGATGTATATCTCCTTAGTGCGATTTTCTGTGTATCTGAAGATGGGCATACGGTGTTCAACTACAATACTTAACCCCTTCACCTGAGTGCTTAGGGGCCTTACGTAAAACTTGGCCTGGCTTCAGGACTTCCTGTGATATCAGTAGAAATCTGATTGTAAGACTTTTAGGAAGTCAGTGGTGGTACAGTGGTAGAGTATGCAGTTGGCAATGCCTTGGTCATGGGTTTGCAACACCACACAGTCCCAGTAGATTTTCTCTATTATTATTATTATTATAAAAATTATCATATTCGATAGGCCAATGTCCACACCCCAACACTGCCATAGGCCTATTTCCACACCCCAACAATTGCATGTTGAGGTGTAAGACAATGGTGGAGCAGAAAGTACTCAAGAACTTACGGAGGATGATGAGAGTGCGAGGAACAAGGTGGTCAGGTGGAGCCAGTGACTCCTTCCTTCAACAGTTTTGTCTCTCCCTCGTGGTATATCCTCAATGGTGTGGCCTCACCACACACTTACACTGTCACAAGTGTCCTGAGAGTACTGTGAGAGGGACAATTTGGCGGGTATTGTGGACACAGGTCTTTAAGACAGGCGAACTTCACGAGTCGTGGAGACGGCTATAGCAACCTTTGTTGTGATGACGTCACTTGCTCGCTCGCTTACCCGCCACGGTGCTCTTCCCATTTTCTTTGGTTACTGATCTTTGCTGACGTTTAACCTGAGAGCCACTAATACTGGTGGCCTCAACGAGGACAGGAAGTTGGCGGCTTGTCAAAGGTCCTACCCATTTGCCTGGATGATCTTTTCCGATGTACTGAACGGGGTGAGAATAGCTTGAGCTACCTCATCCCTTTGTGTGTATTTTACCTCAATAAACTTATTTCAATTTCAATTTCAATTCAATCTTTTCTATCTGTATTTTAAAACCCAGTAGAGTTTTGGTGTTTACCTTACCTACTCCTTGGCGGGTAGGCTGTTCCACGGGTTTACAACCATACGGGTGAAGAAGCCTCTCCTGTTTTCTGTCCTACATTGTGGCTTGTTGAGCTTGAACCCTTTGCTCCTCGTTCATGTTACATCTGACCTTTTGAAGAAAGTGTCCGGATTGACATCGTCCAAATTGTTGACTTGTGATGGACTCTACTACCGGGACCCTGGACTGTACTATCAGGACCCTGGACTGTACTACCGGGACCCTGGACTGTACTACCGGGACCCTGGACTGTTCTACTGGTGTAAGGGGGGCTAGCCTTTAACCCTCACTTTCCTGGTTAAATGCTGGTCGTTACTAAGTAAAACTATATACAGGAACCAGAGTATGTGCTGTGTAGCCTATAATAGTTCACCTCGTCAAGATCTAAACATTTGACAGTTTAGATGTCACGGCTGGAGGATACTGTACCCTTCTATGTTATACTGCAACTCTGAAGTTCTCCGCCACCACCTGCTACCCACTGATTAGTTTCCTCAATTGACGGTGGAGCAGGATACCCTCAACTAGGCATAAACCCCGAAAATGGATCCCCAGTTATCGGAAAAGGATGGGATAAGATTTCGACGTTAGTGTGGGAATTAAATCTAAGTATAAAGGGACTATCTTTGGTATTAAATAAATGCTTGCTGGCTTACAGGGCAGTTATAGCCCCGCTCCTGTGCCAGGTAAGTCCACTACGGGCTCACCATAGCCCGTGTTACTTTGGAACTTTTGTTGTAAGTAGCTGAATCTAAAGCAGCTGCAGGCTTACAGGGGGAACCCAAGTTTCAAACACGGGGACTTAAGATCAACAACAATGAAAAATTATCGTTGGGGAAATTCCACTAAACACCACAAATTCTATAACAGATTTATTACAGCAAAGATTAACACTGAAAATAATGGTAAGTTTCAAACGTTCTATCTGAACACTTCCTAAACTGAATACTGAATACAAAAATGATGTGGACTCTACACTGTACTAAAACTTCAGAGACAGATACCTTAAACACCACAGACAGGCCAGTTGTTCAGCCTTACTCTCTGAGAGATGTTGACCCCCAGGAAGCCTCCAACACACACTAACTAACCTCTCCACACTGACCTCTCACAGGCTGACCCAGGCTAGTTGCCAGATTAATCTTTGAAAATGATTATTAACTAAAATCCAGTATTTGTCACTGAAGGTGACTTTATTATTCCAAAACAATTGGGATTTATCTAGATACAAGAGCCAGATTAATTACAATATTCAGTAGCACTTGTATTTCACTAATTACATGATTTAGGAAACTAGACTGGGTATTTATTTTCCAATGACGAAATACTTTTTCATATATTCAAATCTTACTGAAGTCAAATGCTTCTTAGGTAACATACAAGACTTATTCTCTGTTCTCAATTGACGTTAATTTTAACATAAGTGCTTAACCATGATTGATAATTCCTCCTAATTCTGTAATATCTTTCATAATTCAAGTTCAAGTTCAAGTATGTTTATTGAGATAAGCAATAAATACATCTCAAAGGGATAGAGTAGCTTAGGCTATTTCTACCCCCCTCTACTTCAAGTCCCTCAAGGGGCGCACAAATTCAGTGAGTACAAATAGACATATAACAGTACAAGAATCCCATTTAACATTGCATACAGCAAGTACAGCATATAATTGTTACATTCTTGGGGCAAAATTCTTGTAGCTCCTAAGTATACTGTCTATTATACCATTATCACACATCCAAACAATTTGATGTGGTACACTATTTATTTCCTTATTTCTATATTTTTCAATAAGGTGACACTCTAATACATAATGTTCTAAGGTGTGGGCGTACGGCATACTACATAATTTACACTCCTTATCTTTTTCACTGACATCAACACCGTATTGCCAGATATATTTATATCCTAATCGTAATCTCATGTAAATTGAATCCTTCCAAGTAGACTTTCCTTTACCATAAGTGAAGGACGAATTTGTATTTATTATTGAATAATTCTTAAGTGTGTTACTACTGTCCACCATTGCCATTCTCTTTATCATTTCTTCACCCTCCTGAATCACCTTGAGTCTTGTTTTTATTTGTTTCAAGGTTAACTGACATACAACATCAACAAGAGTTTTTTCAGTGGCTCTCTTCGCTATGTCATCAACTACCTCATTCAACAGTATTCCCACATGTGAAGGGATCCACATGAATCTTACTTTATACCCAGTTTTTTCTAGTCTCTTAACATTCTCTCTACACTCTATCACAATATTCTGATATACTGGGCGTCTGCTATTTAAAGACTCTAACGCTCCTCTGCTGTCAATAAAGAAGCAAGCATTTTTACCACATTTTTTTTTTGAGATATATACAAGAGTTGTTACATTCTTGTACAGCCACTAGTACGCGTAGCGTTTCGGGCAGGTCCCTGGAATACGATCCCCGCCGCGAAGAATCGTTTTTTCATCCAAGTACACATTTTACTGTTGCGTTAAACAGAGGCTACAGTTAAGGATTTGCGCCCAGTAAATCCTCCCCGGCCAGGATACGAACCCATGACATAGCGCTCGCGGAACGCCAGGCAAGTGTCTTACCACTACACCACGGAGACTGTAAACTGACTATTTGACTACTTCCTGTAATCCTGCTAATACTCCTTGGAGTTCAGCCTGCGTTGAAGAGACATTGTCAGTTAAGCGGCGTCCAATAACAGTATCTACAGTGCCGATGTCAGTGTACTCCCTGATCAAGACTCCACATCCTGCCTTCCCATCCCTAGCTACTGACCCATCACAATATACATGTAGAGTGTTTTCCGTAGGCAGTTTTCTAATTATACAATCATATGTTGCCCTCAGCTCTCCTATTTCATACATACTTTTTTTCTTATGCAAGGGAGTAATTACTACATCTACATTACAATCCTCCCATGGTGGTGTAAATTTTCTCTTGGGCACAGCAATACACTCTGTAATAACATCATACTTTATAACATTATAACATAATTTATTCATATATACTCTCTTCTTCATCATACACTGTTCACTACTTCCCACCTTTTGAACCGAGAGGATTAATTCATTAGCTCCCCAACCTCTCATTAATCTAATGGCAGAGGCTACATTTATCTCTGAAATTCTATCCCCAATACTCTGCAGATTCAACTCCATCCTCATTATCTCAATCATAGCATTTCTTGGGCATCCTAAGATAATTCTCATGGCTTCATTTTGTACCTTCTCCAACTTGCCCATCCTACCTTTACCAAAACAAGAAATGACAGGTGCAGCATAATCAATAAGAGATCTTACAGTACTCAAGTATAACATTCGTAACACAGGGACTCCCACTCCCTTTCCACAGCATGCCAAAGCCTTCAGAGGTTGTAATCTCTTCCGACATTGACCCAACAGTCTGTTCATTTCAGCTTCCAAACTCTCATGGGTATATCCAACATATATGCCTAAATATTTATATATATTAACTCTCTCTATATTTTTATCGTTTATTTTCAAAACAATGGGGCTCCGACTTCTACATTCAAACTTAGTTTTGTTTTCATTAACCACCAATCCCATATGGTGACACAGGTTTCCGAAATTGTCCAACACTGTTTGAACCTTTGAAATATCTTTGCCCTGAAACAAAATATCATCGGCATATATGATCGGAGTTACCCCATTTGAGTATCTCTCAGATGCTATCTTATTCATTAGTACATTAAACAGGGTGGGACTCAACACTCCTCCCTGAGGTGTGCCGAGTTCAAAAGACCTCACACCTGATATACAACCTTGATACCACACCTGAGCCTTCCTTTCGTAAAGATAATCCCCTATCCAGCGCAATAATTTCCCTTTAACACCAAGACTAGCTAATTCATATAAAATAACCTCTTTGTTGGCTTTATCAAAAGCTCCTTGTAAATCAATGAAAATTCTATAATAATCATTTTCATTAGCTAGACATTTAATAATACAATCAGAGGTACTTTTTCCTTTGAGGAACCCGAACAAGTTACTAGACAGCTGATCACCTATTATATATAAAAGTCTATTTAAAATGATTCTCTCCATCATTTTACAAAAACACGAGGTTAAGGACACAGGTCTGTACTCTCCATTGGCTTTAGGGATAGGGATGATCATTGCTTTTTTCCATTTACTGGGATTATTGCCCTCTTTATAACTAATATTAAAGAGGTCTAAAAGTGGGCTTTTCGTCATAGTGGCAAGTTCATTAAGTATTTTATAAGTTACTCCATCCTCCCCAGGTGCGGTAGATTTCCCAACTTTAATCGCCGTTATTAGTTCTTCTCTGGTAATACCTGTGCAAGTGACATCACCACTGTTACCTGCTATAAGTATAAAATCCTTTCTTAGATCTTTCCAAGAATCTAATGACTCTCTCGTTACAGCGGGTAATGAACTAAGTTTGGGAGCTTCCGCCCATTTATTTACGAGACCATTTGCAATTCCTTGCGGGTCAGGATATGCAAGAAAATTATGCTTTTTACTCCGTACTTTATTTACGTCTTGCCAGATTTCCTTCAAGTTTCTGTTACTCCCAACTTTCTCTGCAATTTCCTGCCAATACTTGCTCCTAATTTCCTTTCTCTTCTCCCCACACAGCCTAGCAACTGCCAGTAAAGCATTCTTCCCTTCCTCAGTCCTAGCAATCCTATTCCAATACCTGTGAGCTCTCTTCATTGTTAATGTCCACCCCTTAAGCATCTTGTCATGTGTATAATTTTCTTTTCTGGGGGGGATGCTTTTTTATACTAGCTGTTTTCCGGTTCAATATTGCATTAAATACATCTACCTCCTTAATTAGATCTTCATAAAATGATACTGCCGGAACTGGCTTATAAGTATCATACCAAGACTTAATATGAGCAACAAGACCCCTTAATTCTCCCTCACTAACCTCTAAACTTTTTCTCTGAAGGCAGGAATTCTTTCTGCAGGCAGGAAGATCAGCAAAAGCTGCTTGACTCTGTAGTTGTGTCGTCCCAAGCTATTCCAGTGGAAAGCGAAGGTGAAAAGAGTATTAAAATTGTTCAGGATCTCTTAAAAAAAGAATTGCAGGTCTCTCTAAACAAAACAGACATTATTGCTGCCTACAGAGTAGGCAAAAAGAATCCATCAGGACAAAACCAGCGGAAAATTCGCCTGAAGCTGGCTTCCCAGTTCATGAAATCGTATCTTGTCCGGACAGCTGCATCCCAACGACAGGGAATCTACATCAACGAGTGCTTGACTAGAAAAAGACAGAAACTCCTCCACCGCCTGCGTCAAATCCGTCATCAAAACCCAGCTGCGATTCATCAGTGCTTCGTTAGAGATGGCGTGATTAAAGCGAGAAAGACTTCAGTAGGTAAAATGTTTACAATTGCTAATGAGGATAACCTCAACACTTTCCTCACCCAATGTGGTTTGTCTCACCTTATTATCACTCTCAATGAGTCAACATAATTAACCCCTTTGTCACCTAGTGCGGGATAGGTATCCTAAGTGCACATGAGCACCACACCAGAAACCATGAGCACAGATCCCATGAGCAACACACCAGAAACAAATACCTATTTGATATTCCAAGAGTACGACTTAGTCAAACTAGAAATGCTTTACAAATCAAGGGACCTCGTATATTAAAGTCCCCTGCAATAATTAAATGGTTTTTGTTCAGTCTGTTATCTAGTATTAGATTTCTAAGGTTTGAGTTGAATTCAGACACATCAGTGTTAGAAATTCTATAGACTGCACCCACAGACAGGACAGACTCGGCACCCTTGACTCTGAAACTGGCGAAGATATACTCCCCACAGCAGTCTCTAGTTCTTATTACTTTTAAGCATGTCAGTTCTTGGTGGTAGTAAAGAGCAGTACCACCACCTCTCTGAATTTGACGACAGTTGTGAATTGCCGAGTAGTTAGGCATGTTAAAGAGTTGAGTAGTATCCTCTTTCAACCATGTTTCAGTAAGTATAATAAAAGAGAATTTGTTGTCAATAGTTTCAATCAAGGCACTAACATCATCGAAGTGTTTACCTAGGGATCTAACGTTCAAGTTGATTACAGAGATATTGTGATTATCTGTTAATACATTGTTTACATCATGTGCTGTAAAATATCTGCAATTTTGATCATTAAAGTGATGATTGTCATAGATAGTGGATGGAGGTTTAGTTCTGGGTCAATACTTGTCTATCAAAATTTTGTCTATTTGTCAAAATACTTGTCTATCAAAATTTTTTGAAAAACTAATCTACAAGCAGCTTAATTTACTCTTATCTAGCCAAGCACAATATACTTAGCTCTTGCCAATATGGCTTCAGACCCAAAAAAAGCACTAACGATGCACTTATTAGTATGATTAACTTAATTCATGCAGCTCTTGATAAAAATGAGTTCCCTGTTGGGTTATTTGTGGACCTGCGTAAGGCTTTTGACACTGTCGACCACCAAAACCTTCTTCTTAAATTACATCATTATGGAGTCAGAGGTCACTCCCTGCAGTACCTCAGATCTTACCTTACTGACAGGCTCCAGTATGTTTCTGTGAACAATTCAATTTCTCCCACCCTACCCATCAACATTGGTGTTCCTCCAGGCCCTACTTGGCCCTCTCCTCTTTCTCATCTTCATTAATGACCTTCCAAATGCCTCCCAACACCTCAAACCTATTCTATTTGCTGACGACACAACCTTCATTTACTCCAGTCCTGACCCCCTTGCTCTAAATGCCTCAGTAAATACTGAGCTAAATAAAGCCCATCTTTGGCTAACTGCCAACAAACTCACCCTTAACATTGACAAAACTTTCTATAATCTGTTTGGCAATAAATCCTCTAATCAAATAAATCTCAAAATAAACAATACCCAAATTTGTCACAAATTAGATGAAAAATTCCTTGGCGTTCTCATTGATCACAAGCTGAATTTCCAGGGACACATTCTAAATATATCAAAAAAAGTTTCAAAAACTGTTGGCATTCTTTCTAAGATCAGATATTTTGTACCCCGCTCTGCCCTGGTTACTCTCTATTACTCCCTCATCTATCCATACCTCAACTATGGTATTTGTGCTTGGGGTTCTACTACCCAAAATCATTTACGTCCTCTAATTACTCAACACAAAGCTGCTATTAGGACAATATCCAACTCAGGCCCCAGACATCACTCGGTACCCCTACTCAAGTCTCGGAATATGTTAGATATTAAGTCACTGCACATTCTCTCTTGTGTATTATACATATATAAAACGCTGAACTGTAATGCCAATCCTGACCTCAAAAGCTTCATTGAAGGTTGTAACAAAACCCATGAGCACCACACCAGAAATAAATACAGTTTTGATATTCCAAGAGTACGACTTAATCAAACTAGAAATGCTCTACAAATCAAGGGACCCAGAATGTGGAATGACCTTCCCAACCATGTTAGACTGTACCTCTCTCAACCAGTTTAAGATAAAAACTAAACACTACCTAATAAATTCCCTGTAACCTACCTCACCCCTCTATTGTCAACCCATGTCTGTTATTTTTTTTTAATCAACACTGTTTCTCAACCTATTGTATTTGTGCTGCTTTTTCAGTCATGTTCCCCTTTTTTTTATCTTTATTTGTATTTGTTCTCAACACTTTTTATTCTTTATGCTCAATTAGTATTAAGTTCTAGATATTAATGTTTTTCTTGCCCGAAACGCATTGCGTAATAGTGGCTTTAGGCATTGTATGTACTAGCTCTATCTATATATCAATCCATTAATGTAACATCACTTGTATGTATGTACCTTACCTGAATAAACATATTTATTTATTTATTTATTTATGTACCACGGTAATATATAGCTGTGCCGCCACCTTTTTTATTAGGCCTACAGTTATGAATGGCTTTATAACCAGCTAAGTTGTAGAGTTGGGTATAGTCTTTATTTAGCCAAGTTTCTGTTAAAATAATGAACGATAGGTTAGTACCTAGTGCTGTGAGTAATGCATTTAAATCGTCAAAATGTTTACCAAGTGATCTAACATTTTGGTTGTAAACTGATAGATAGGTGCTATTTTGGAGTTTGTTTTTAGCCTGGTGTGCTGTGAAATACTTGCAATAATGATGATCAATGTGCTGGTTGGTGTAGATATGAGACAGAAGATTTTGATCAGGATCAATATCAGTGTGCATAGAGATGCAGAGGGATCACGATACAAGATACACGATATAGCAAAACACAAGAATAAAAGCAAATACAATAAAATAGTAACTAATTAGAAGTAAAATAAAGATCCAATAGATAGCCAGAAAGGACACAGAAGTTAGATAAAATAAAAAAACAAAAAATCAGTAGAGATTGACAATATAAATGTAAAATAAAAAATAATAAGAAAAATAATGATCATAAAGTAAAATGATCTTGAAGATAATTAGCTTAGTAATGGTTAATTAAAATCCTATAATTAGTATGAACCTAAGAAAACAAAGTGAGCTCAAATAGATAATTCCGAGAAAAAAAAGATGACATGTAAATCTAAGTAAATCTAGAAATTTACTCTAATATAAATCTAAGTGTAAAAATAAACAGGGTGAGTGTATATTCATGTGGAAGATTTTACTATGATACTGAGGTAGATGCTTATATAAACAATTATACTGTTAATTAATTCCAATAAATGATTACAAGAAACAAATACCAAGTTACTTTAAGTAACAGGGTAATAAAAAGCCCGAGGTTTAGTGACAAGGGAATTAACTAAGAACAAATAATTAAGAGTAAAAAACAAGCAATTTCAACAACAAAGATGACAAACAAAAAATAAAATTAAAAAACCTTTGGAAAGGAAAGGCAGAGCTTAAGTTCACTTTGGTCGTATGTGAGACTACAAATTATGTTCTGGTTATTCAGCTGTTATCTCACAGTCATCCAGGAAAGAAGTGAGGTGTGCCTCAGTGGTTATGACATAAGTCTTTCCAGAGTCAGTCTTCCTAGCTATTATTTTACCATCGCGCACAAAACAATGTTTAATAGCAAGGGATCTTTTGCAGATTCCACGTAGTTTAAATAAGATACGAAAAAATAAGATTATACGTATATAAAACGCTGAACTATAATGCCAATCCTGACCTCAAAAGATTCATTGAAGGTTGTAACAGAACCCATGAGCACCACACCAGAAATAAATGCAGTTTTGATATTCCTAGAGTACGACTTAATCAAACTAGAAATGCTCTTCAAATCAAGGGACCCAGAATGTGGAATGATCTTCCCAACCATGTTAAAGACAGTACCTCTCTCAACCAGTTTAAGATAAAAACGAAGCACTACCTAATAAATTCCCTGTAACCTACCTTACCCCTCTATTGTCAACCAATGTCTGTTTTTTTTTTTTAATGACGCTGTTTGTCGACCGAATTGTATTTGTGCTGCTTTTTCAGCTATGTTTTCATTCCATGTTTTCATTTTATTCTTTATGCTCAATTAGTATTAAGCTTTAGTCATTTAAGTTTTTCATGCCCGAAACGCTTTGCGTAATAGTAGCTTTAGGCATTGTATGTACTAGCCCTATCTATAAATCCATCACTCTTTGTAAAATCTCTTGTATGTATGTACCTTACCTAAATAAACATTTGATTTGATTTGATTTGATTTGATTTTTGGACAGGGATAAACCTGTCTGCAGCTTCCTGGCACTTCTGGGTGACAAAATCTATCATGACCTGCACATTCTTGTCTCTAAGTTCTGTTTCCCATGGTATTCCCCTGAGGAAGTTCCTCATCTCGTCATATTTTCCTCTTCGGTAATTCAGTCTTTTTCCCTCCGATCTCATCCTTGGATAGGTTATTCCTACCTCCACCAAGTACTCAAAGGTCAGTACACTGTGGTCACTCATTCCTATGGGGGCTTCAACTTTGACTTCCCTTATTTCTGACTCATTCAGGGTGAATATCAAGTCGAGTCTAGCTGGTTCATCATTGCCTCTCACTCTTGTGGGTTCCTTGACATGCTGGCTCAGAAAATTCCTTGTTTCCACTTCCAAGAGTTTAGCTCTCCACGTATCTGCACCACCATGTGGGTCCCCATTCTCCCAGTCTATCTTTCCATGGTTGAAATCGCCCATGATTAAGAGTCTTGAGCCATTCCTGCAGGCAACTGAAGCTGCTCTCTCTATTATATTAATGGTTGCCATGTTGTTCCTATCAAACTCCTGTCTAGGTCTTCTGTCATTTAGGGGAGGGTTGAAAATGACTGCCACTATTATCTTAGGTCCACCCATTGTTATTATAGTTCCTGTTATGTAGTCTCTGAACCCGTCACAGCCCGGAATTTCCATGTATGTATGAGAGTGTGTACATGTGTATACAACATTAATAATTTCGCAACTAGCGTCAAAATTGTTATTTGCTTAGCTAAACGAACTAGAGAGTTCAGTTCCTGAATCAATTATGTGCCTCTGTAATTCTTTACACCACTGCCCACGGGATGGGTATGGGGTGCATAATAAAGAAAGAAATTGAATTGTACGCACTGGCTTTGTATATGTATATGTATATATATATATATATATATATATATATATATATATATATATATATATATATATATATATATATATATATATATATATATATATATATATATATATATATATATATATATATATTAGTATATTTTGGTAGCAGTCTTTCCTGTAGACATATATTATTAAATATGACCGAAAAAGTAAGATTAATAATTCTAACACGAATTTTCTCAATCTTTCGTACATTACGCTTCACTGTTGGAGGTAAATCAAAAATCAATTCTCCAAAATTCATTTTTATTTCTAGTCTGACGCGACACGGGCGCGTTTCGTAAAATTTATTACATTTTCAAAGACTTTAGTTCACAAATACACAACTGATTAGAACTTACGTATCTCCGATTTTATATCTACATTTGAGTGAGGTGGGAGGGGTGATGTGGCATTAACACAAGACAGAACAAGAGGGGATATTAATAGGGTATTAAAAGTATCAACACAAGACAGAACACAAACAATGGGTATTGAATAGAAGTGTTTGAAGAAAGCCTATTGGTCCATATTTCTTGATGCTTCTATATTGGAGCGGAGTCTTGAGGTGGGTAGAATATAGTTATGCAATAATTGGCTGTTGATTGCTGGTGTTGACTTCTTGATGTGTAGTGCCTCGCAAACGTCAAGCCGCCTGCTATCGCTGTATCTATCGATGATTTCTGTGTTGTTTACTAGGATTTCTCTGGCGATGGTTTGGTTGTGGGAAGAGATTATATGTTCCTTAATGGAGCCCTGTTGCTTATGCATCGTTAAACGCCTAGAAAGAGATGTTGTTGTCTTGCCTATATACTGGGTTTTTTGGAGCTTACAGTCCCCAAGTGGGCATTTGAAGGCATAGACGACGTTAGTCTCTTTTAAAGCGTTCTGTTTTGTGTCTGGAGAGTTTCTCATGAGAAGGCTGGCCGTTTTTCTGGTTTTATAGTAAATCGTCAGTTGTATCCTCTGATTTTTGTCTGTAGGGATAACGTTTCTATTAACAATATCTTTCAGAACCCTTTCCTCCGTTTTATGAGCTGTGGAAAAGAAGTTCCTGTAAAATAGTCTAATAGGGGTATAGGTGTTGTGTTAGTTGTCTCTTCAGAGGTTGCATGGCTTTTCACTTTCCTTCTTATGATGTCTTCGATGAAACCATTGGAGAAGCCGTTATTGACTAGGACCTGCCTTACCCTACAGAGTTCTTCGTCGACTTGCTTCCATTCTGAGCTGTGGCTGAGAGCACGGTCGACATATGCGTTAACAACACTCCTCTTGTACCTGTCAGGGCAGTCGCTGTTGGCATTTAGGCACATTCCTATGTTTGTTTCCTTAGTGTAGACTGCAGTGTGGAAACCTCTGCCCTTTTCCATGACTGTTACATCTAGAAAGGGCAGCTTCCCATCCTTTTCCATCTCGTAAGTGAAACGCAGCACGGAACTCTGCTCAAATGCCTCCTTCAGCTCCTGCAGATGTCTGACATCAGGTACCTGTGTAAAAATGTCGTCAACATACCTGCAGTATATGGCCGGTTTCAAGTTCATGTCGACTAAGACTTTTTGCTCGATGGTACCCATGTAGAAGTTTGCAAACAGGACACCTAGGGGAGAACCCATGGCGACCCCATCTACTTGCTTATACATGTGCCCATCCGGGCTCAAGAAGGGTGCCTCTTTAGTACAAGCTTGGAGTAGTTTCCTCAGAATATTTTCTGGCATGTCAAGAGGATATTGACATGCCAGAAATATTCTGAGGAGGAATATTCTGAGGAAACTACTCCAAGCTTGTACTAAAGAGGCACCCTTCTTGAGCCCGGATGGGCACATGTATAAGCAAGTAGATGGGGTCGCCATGGGTTCTCCCCTAGGTGTCCTGTTTGCAAACTTCTACATGGGTACCATCGAGCAAAAAGTCTTAGTCGACATGAACTTGAAACCGGCCATATACTGCAGGTATGTTGACGACATTTTTACACAGGTACCTGATGTCAGACATCTGCAGGAGCTGAAGGAGGCATTTGAGCAGAGTTCCGTGCTGCGTTTCACTTACGAGATGGAAAAGGATGGGAAGCTGCCCTTTCTAGATGTAACAGTCATGGAAAAGGGCAGAGGTTTCCACACTGCAGTCTACACTAAGGAAACAAACATAGGAATGTGCCTAAATGCCAACAGCGACTGCCCTGACAGGTACAAGAGGAGTGTTGTTAACGCATATGTCGACCGTGCTCTCAGCCACAGCTCAGAATGGAAGCAAGTCGACGAAGAACTCTGTAGGGTAAGGCAGGTCCTAGTCAATAACGGCTTCTCCAATGGTTTCATCGAAGACATCATAAGAAGGAAAGTGAAAAGCCATGCAACCTCTGAAGAGACAACTAACACAACACCTATACCCCCTATTAGACTATTTTACAGGAACTTCTTTTCCACAGCTCATAAAACGGAGGAAAGGGTCCTGAAAGATATTGTTAATAGAAACGTTATCCCTACAGACAAAAATCAGAGGATACAACTGACGATTTACTATAAAACCAGAAAAACGGCCAGCCTTCTCATGAGAAACTCTCCAGACACAAAACAGAACGCTTTAAAAGAGACTAACGTCGTCTATGCCTTCAAATGCCCACTTGGGGACTGTAAGCTCCAAAAAACCCAGTATATAGGCAAGACAACAACATCTCTTTCTAGGCGTTTAACGATGCATAAGCAACAGGGCTCCATTAAGGAACATATAATCTCTTCCCACAACCAAACCATCGCCAGAGAAATCCTAGTAAACAACACAGAAATCATCGATAGATACAGCGATAGCAGGCGGCTTGACGTTTGCGAGGCACTACACATCAAGAAGTCAACACCAGCAATCAACAGCCAATTATTGCACAACTATATTCTACCCACCTCAAGACTCCACTCCAATATAGAAGCATCAAGAAATATGGACCAATAGGCTTTCTACAAACACTTCTATTCAATACCCATTGTTTGTGTTCTGTCTTGTGTTGATACTTTTAATACCCTATTAATATCCCCTCTTGTTCTGTCTTGTGTTAATGCCACATCACCCCTCCCACCTCACTCAAATGTAGATATAAAATCGGAGATACGTAAGTTCTAATCAGTTGTAAACTTATTGTAAGTTCTAATCAGTTGTGTATTTGTGAACTAAAGTCTTTGAAAATGTAATAAGTTTTACGAAACTTATTGTATGCTTATTTATGTAACTTATTGTATACCCATTGTTTCGTGTTCTGTCTTGTGTTGATGAAATTAATACCCTATTAATGCCACCCCTTGTTCTGTCTTGTGTTGATGAAATTAATACCCTATTAATGCCACCTCACCCCATCCACCTCACTCAAATGTAGATATAAAATCGGAGATGCGTAAGTTCTATTCAGTTGTGTATTTGTAAACTAAAGTCTTTGAAAATGTAATAAGTTTTACGAAACGCGCTCGCACATGTCGCGTCAGACTAGAAATAAAAATGAATTTTGGAGAATTGATTTTTGATTTACCTCCAACAGTGAAAAGAAATGTACGAAAGATTGAGAAAATTCGTGTTAGAATTATTAATCTTACTTTTTCGGTCATATTTAATATATATATATATATATATATATATATATATATATATATATATACATATATATATATATATATATATATATATATATATATATATATATATAGAAGGGGTACGTACCACCTCTGGTGCAAGTGTAGGAACCCATAGCCTCGGAGAAGAAAATAAAGAGTACTCAGAGAAGACCTTGTGGATCCTCACTGAACATTTTGATATTTTCTTCTCCTACCACCCCTATTTTGGTATATATATATATATATATATATATATATATATATATATATATATATATATATATATATATATAACTGAAAACTCACACCCCAGAAGTGACTCGAACCCATACTCCCACAACTGGTATGTACAGGGACGCCTTAATCCGCTTGACCATCACGACCGGACATAAGGAAGTGATAGCCGAGGCTATATGAACCACTTCCCCGCCGGCACTCGGATGGTAATCTTGGGCATAGCATTTTATCAAATCACCTCATTCTTTGGGGCACACGTGAGGAACACAAATGCAAATTTTGCATTTGTGTTCCTCACGTGTGCCCCAAAGAATGAGGTGATTTGATAAAATGCTATGCCCAAGATTACCATCCGAGTGCCGGCGGGGAAGTGGTTCATATAGCCTCGGCTATCACTTCCTTATGTCCGGTCGTGATGGTCAAGCGGATTAAGGCGTCCCTGTACATACCAGTTGTGGGAGTATGGGTTCGAGTCACTTCTGGGGTGTGAGTTTTCAGTTGTATATAGTCCTGGGGACCATTCAGGCTTGTTTGCATATATATATATATATATATATATATATATATATATATATATATATATATATATATATATATATATATATATATATATATATATATATATGTCGTACCTAGTAGCCAGAACGCACTTCTCAGCCTACTATGCAAGGCCCGATTTGCCTAATAAGCCAAGTTTTCCTGAATTAATATATTTTCTCTATTTTTTTTTCTTATGAAATGATAAAGCTACCCATTTCATTATATATGAGATCATTTTTTTTATTGGAGTTAAAATTAATGTAGATATATGACCAAACCTAACCTAACCTATCTTTATAGGTTAGGTTAGGTAGCAGAAAAAGTTAGGTTAGGTTAGGTGTGGGATATTTGGGTTTGATTCTGATTAATTAATAATTAAAGTAGTAAATTAAATTACGAAGGACCACCCGCTTTTAAAGAGAAGAGGGAAACTGAGAATTTAGATCATTAAATAAAGTTCTAGAGAAAACCAGTGACTATGGATATGACTAGAAAGTATGATCATAAGAATAATTAATGGGCTGTATTATTAAAAAAACAAACCTCAAACACCTACATTGGGGGGTTATTACTGGAGGTCAGTACGTCCAGGAATCAGTGTGGTTCGTTCACTAATTCTATTAATAATAATCTAATCCTATAATTAATGTTGAATATAATATTATTCATACAAAGAAGAACATGAATATGTGCATAATAATGAATTACAGTAAATCACACATTATGTTGAAAACATTCTGAATGTATCAAATTGCAATGTTATGAGTAAAAGAAATAAGCCTTAGCTGGTAATAGATTCCTTTAGATAACCCTGGTAGTCCTCTTAATCTCCAGGTCTGATACACCGACGTCTGACACGGTTAACATGGAGAAGACAGCATGAGGAATTCGTCTCTCGAGCTGCAAAATAAATAACTACCAGTAGCAATTGATTTAACTACTCAATACATATTCAAGATTATTGATATCTACAGAGAAATTTCTAATCACCTGTTATTAGGTGTTGTCGTGCCGCGTGACGCGCAATCACCCCGCTATTATTAAACCTGTAAATGATGCATCAAATAAAAGGTACTTAGCTGTGGGCACTGTGTAAGTATTAAGATTGCCGTAATTTCGCATCCCAGGCTCCGGTGAACCTATCCTGGATTGATGCGTTTCAAGCTGGCTGATCACGTGTCGTCAGGAACCAAGTCTAGGGGTCCCTTATTTAACACCAGCACTAGTTGAAGATATTATCTGCAAGGTCGTTCACGCCTCACAGTGGCGGCTTTCATCTGAGGATGGACACACTTGTCCTATTTGCTGGACAATGGCGTCTTTTGTGAGTACGGTAAGCGTAGCTTTGCCTCCTTCTGGCCTTGCACATGTCCGCTTCCCGACTGAGGATGGCGTCGCGTCCCCTACCCCACGCCGAGTCGACGTTCATTACACAAATTATTGGCATGAACATTAATATTTCTCGCATTCGCGCTTGAAACTCTAAAGACTGGACGGGTTTATTATTTAGAGGAACGGAATATTATTATTTAACTATTTTAGAATAGTAAATATATAAGGGAGAGGAATTAATGTCTCCCCATGGCATTCATTGATGACGTTAACACTATCGCGAGGTAGACGGTATAATTCTAACGCTCTATTCGGCTTTTAGTTAGAGAACAATTCGTCTGCAATCAGTTGTCATACAGAATGCTTTAATTATGGAGAATCGTATTTAATTCTCACACAAATTGTATATAATGTGTTTTACTGTAAAGAAATCTGACACAATACTAGCGTTAGATGACGTGAGAATTCTAGCCTAATGCACAGATGAATTATTAGTACAGGAGAATTCTACGAGTTGTTAATTTTACTTACAACAATATTAATATGATTAGTAATAAGTAATGAGAATACAACAATGTTGTATTCGATGTTGGAAATATCCAACATAACTCCGGGGGGGGATTCCCAGGGTCGCAGTGTACTGTGTTGTACTGACCTATCCCGAAGTGATATTAAGATTAACACATTAGTATGTTAGTATGTTAGTACACACATAACGAACGTCCCGGATTTATCAAGAACTTACAAGAATTTAAGTCTTGTTATTCACATGTCAACTGAAACATGTTTGTAGCCTACACAATATTTATAAATTTAACTCTCCCAATTTAAACTAACAGAATCTACAGTGATGCGACATCTTGGGTCATAGTGACGTGTAATGTTTCGTTACGCGATATCACATCGTAGTATCAGTACAGTTTCCTTAGGGGGAAATGAAGGAAATTATTCTTCTTCAGAGTTATAATAGGCTCGCAAATTCCGCCTACATTGTTGAGCTGCAGCTCTAGTGGGACGGTTGCTTGGAGGAACAGATTCATTGTCCTCTGAAATTACTGGGGAAGCTGGATTTGGCTGATATTCTTGTTCAGTCAGTTCTAGGGGAACCAGCTTCTCTAAAGTTTTTAGAGTAGTGTTGCCCTTGCATAAGACTTTAACCACTCTTAGGACACCTTGTCGATCTGGGTGGATGGTGACGATTTTTCCTATAGGCCACTCGGACCTTGGTCCATCACTGTCGACTAGTACAAGGTCTCCAGGTTTTAATTGTACCTTATTGTAAGGACTCGAAGCTCCGTAGTGGTATTCTCGTAGAGCTGTGAGGTATTCTCGAGTCCACACCTCATTCCACCTGTTGATAACTCCAGAAAGATGTTGGTAGCTTTCCACCAAGTCTCCTCGAGTCACATGGGATGGGTCTACTGGGTCCTCTTCGACTAAGGGGATGAGAGGGCTCAATAGACCTCCATGGATCAAGTGAGAGGGGCTCAGTGGTTCTCTCTGGGTGTAATCATCAGACAGGTAGGTGATCGGGCGGTTATTGACTCGCGCCTCGATTTCTACAACAATAGTTTGGAGTTCTGAGTAACTGACCCTTTGTCGGTGTAACGTTTTCCTTAGACATCTTTTGACTGTGCCTACCATTCGCTCATAGAACCCACCTTGCCAAGGGGCTCTTGGTGCTATGAATTTCCAGTGACATTGTCTTCGTTGTAAGACTGATTGCACTTCAGGGTGGTTCCAGACTTCTCGTAAACAGCTTTCTCCCGCTACAAAATTAGATCCGTTGTCTGATATCATTAATCTAGGACATGATCGACGGGCAGCAAATCTGCGGAAAGCTTGAATGAACGCTTCAGCACTCATGTCTGGGGTGACCTCTAAGTGTACACCTCTGGTTGTAGCACAGGTAAAGAGACAAATGTACGCTTTCACTGGTATATTATCTGGGTTACCAGTGAGGAGTAAGGCTCCTGTATAATCTACTCCAGTTGTTTCGAATGGACGAAGATGAACTACTCGCTCTTCTGGGAGTGGAGGAGGTCCTGGGTAAGGACAGACTCTAGCGTCGTATCTCTTACAGATTACACAAGATTTAATAATGGTCTTAACAGTCTGACGACCTTGAGGAAGCCAGTACTTTTGTCTAAGATCGGTGAGAGTATCTAAAACTCCACCATGTAGGGTACCATATTGATGGTGATGTAAGACAAAAAGTTTAGTTATGATGTGGTGGCGAGGTAAAAGGATTGGGTTCTTAGTGTCTAAGTCAATCTTTGCATGTAGCAAACGTCCTCCACATCGTAGTATGTTATGAGTGTTGACATCGTACCAGATGCCCAGAGATTTAGTGAGTTTATCCGGAAGATTCTCAAATTCGCTTCCGTAAGTCTCTTGCTGCGCCCGTTTAATCCAATAATGAACAGGATTGGGGAATTTGTGTTGTATTCCTATTTTAGAGAGGAAATCAAACACGTGTGCAGTCACTCGTAACAATTTGCTTAAATTAGAATAATGATGAGGATTAATGGCTAATGTTCGCTGAGGCTCTGGGTCCTTCATGGGAGTGGTGATATTGGTCACGATGACTTGTGGCTTTTGTTTGGGCCACTGACCACCAACAAGCCATGAAGGTCCGTTGAACCACAGTGAAGATTTGACAAGTTGTTTTAATGTCAATCCTCTCGACAAATAATCTGCAGGATTGTCCTTAGTAGGGACATGTCTAAACTTATAACCTGCGGATAAATCATGAATCTCCCTGACGCGATTACTGACGTAAGGAGTTTTGTTATTATTGTTTCTTACCCATTGTAAGACTGCCTCGTTGTCTGACCACACTACAATCTCACCAAAGTGGATATTACTGAGTGTCTTTGCCAGGCAATGGGCTAACCTTACTCCCACTAGCAACGCAGTCAATTCCATCTGAGGTAAGGATCTCCTTTTGATGGGAGCAACTCTTGCTTTTGATGTGAGTAAAATTGATTGAGCACTGTTAACTAAATAGGCTACTGCGCCATATGCTTTGCCAGAGGCATCGCAAAAAACGTGCAAATTGGTGGGTAAGTTTGGTCCCGAGGCATTACGTGGAAATTTCAAAACACCTAACTGATTAAAATCCGTTGAGAGTATTTGCCATTTGGCTTGTAACTCACTTGGTAACGGGTCATCCCATCCCATATGTTGTTGCCAGCACTCCTGCATTAGGAGTTTACCCCTTATTAATATAGGACTAAGTAGGCCTAAAGGGTCAAATGGTTGACTGACAAATGAGAGCAGTGTTCTCATGGTAAGGGTGGAGTCATCAGTTTGCACTGACTTGACATTCATTTCGTCAGTGTTGGTGTTCCATTCCACACCTAGAACCTTTAAGCTACTGGGTACCTGATAATCGGGAAATTCCTTCTCAATTAACTGGTTAAGTAGTTTATTATTTGAGGCCCATGACTGTAGAGGCATATTAGCTCCTAACAGTTCACGGTTAGCCTCATGGTAGATTTCTACCAGATCAGCTTGATCATTAGTTGTCCCCTGGAAATTGTCGACATACAAGTTGTCGCTAATGGTTGCCTTATAAGGGCTGTCTGATTTCCTCAAATGCGTGTCTAATGTGGCTTGCAAAAGAAACGGTGAGGATGTAGCACCAAATAATACAGAGGCGAACCGATAGGTGATTATTTCACTGTTAGGATCCAGTGGATCCTTGTGCCAGAGGAATTTTGTGTAGTCACGATCTTCCTCCTGCAATCCTACTCGGAGAAAGGCTTTGCTGATGTCAGCAGTGTAGGCAAAAATGCCTGTACGAAATCGTAACAATACGTCATGTAGCCTTTGTGTTAGGCTAGGTCCCGTTTGGAGACATTCATTTAGAGACACACTATTAGGCTTTACTTTAGCACTGCAATTAAAGACAATACGAATAGGTGTTGTCAGTGAGTCCTTCACCACAGCATGGTGAGGTAAATAATGACCTGCTTTTCGGTCATCGTGTTCAACAACTTCAATGAACTTATTGTTAAGTTGTTGTTGGATAAGTTGGTGATACATGGTTAATTTCTCTGGCTGCTTCTGCAGTCGTGTTAATTGAGACCGCAATTGTGAGGCTGCCATAAAATAATTCACTGGAAGTTGGGGATGATCTAACTTCCATGGGAGTCTTACCCAGTATTGTTTATTTGAGTAGACAACCGTATCCAGATATTGCTGGTAAGTCCATGTATCATCAGGACTTGGTTGCTCAGGGATGATGCCTAACGTATCTAGATCCCACAAACGATGTATTGGTGGGTCAGGCTCAATGTCCTCGGCTATTTCCCTGAAGCGTAGGGGTGACTGCTCTAAGCCTAGTCACGCCACAATTACATTATTGGTTTGTTGGTTTGTGGGCGTTGGACCTTGTCTGAAAAGCACGGGTCCTGTGAGCAATTTGCCCCCTGCGGACGACAACAAATTCATACCATGTTGCCTAGTGCATCCAGTGATAAACTTGTAATAATGATCCGCGCCTATTAATATTCCAATATCTGTGAGACAATCGGAATTTATTTTATGATCCGCTAGCCTCATGCGGTTTCGCTTAAGGTGTCTCGCAGTTCGAGCTAATCCTGTGACCTGTAGGTCCGTAGGAATCTTATCTACGACCACAGCATGAATGGGGCTGGCAGAGGATCCTAATCTAACTAGTAATTTGACTACCTTGTAGTCACGTGGTCCACTATTTGATAGGAAACCAGAAATGTTTAACTTCACACTTTTGGTAGGTTTTAAATTTAAATCATCTACCAACTGTTGTGTGATGAAAGTTTTTTGGGAACCTTGGTCAAAGAGACCTCTACTGTTAATTCTAGATCGTCGGTTTATTAATTTAAGCTGAGCAGTAGGCAAGGTAGTACTGTTGCCTGACTCAGTAGCGAGTACATTCACTTCGTGATGTACTTTACAATATTGCACTGACGTAAAATTAGTAGAATTCTCTCCAGTGGGCATAGTTGGTGTAGGAGATTTCCTACATAAGGCGTAGTGGTGTACACCCTGTTTACAACGGTTGCAAGTACGTAGTGGTACTGCACATTGCTTGGGATCATGAGAACCCATACATTTAGTGCATTTGTGCAATTCCTGTAACCTTTTAACTCTAGCATTATACGTAGGATAAGCAGAGCATTGATAAGTGGTGTGTTCCTGATTGCAGAACAGACACTTTCTTTGATTAATAGACCTAGTCTCTTTAGTGGACAAGTCATGAGTTATCTCTGAAGGAGATACTGAGTAGGTACCTACATTTCCACTTCTTTTCCTGGTGGATGGAGTAGGTTTGGATTTATATTTATTAGACTTACTTGGAGTCTGTTTAGGTTTGACTGAAATATCAGTATTGATTGGTTTAGACTCAGGTTTAATTTTATCATGAGTCTTTAACCTATTAACTGTGATCCTCAACCCCTCGAAAATCTGATCGAGAGTAAGAAACTCAGTATTATAATGTGAGCAGAGCTCTGTCAAGACATTCCGAGGTAATTTCCTCTGTAACAATAGCTTGATAGACCATTCAGAACTAGGTATATTAACCTTGGTACCTAAGGCCTTTACTAGAGACTCTACTTCTAGTCTGAAGCTTTGAAGTGACTCTGGTCTACTGTTTGGTGCATTCAGATCTAGCAATTGATAATAAAGGGTGGCTATACTTAACTCTTTGTTGCAATAGTTCAACTTCAGAAGTTTTATAGCTTCCTCATAATTACTCTCATCAAGAGTAAGGTTATGTATGACCCTTTTAGCCTCTCCTGTGAGAAGACTGAGTAGGTATGAAAATTTAGAAACCTTGTCTAGAGACTGTTTCTTATGGATGTGAACTTTAAAGGAAGTCCAAAAATTGTCCCAATTTTCTGTATCTAATCCTGAAAAGGTGGGTAAGTCTAGAGTAGGTAAACGAACCTCAGATAAGTGATTATTGGGGTGAGACCCAGTGTTGCTGGCATTGGATCCAGCCTGTTTGGCTAATTTAGATAGCCTGAAAATTTTATCATGAGTATCCTCTTCATATTGGGAGATGTCGTTTACTATTTGACTTACTTCATCAGGATCAATTTCTACAGTATTTAGCAGAGCAAGATAAGATTGACCTGCAGTTCTGACTTGATCAAATTTCAGATCAGCCAATCTAACTGTTGACTCTAAGTGATAAGAGTCAATGGGATTATCTTTAGTTAAGGCATCAGCCTTATTGATTAATCTGGTCAAGTGACCTTTAAGGCCAATGTAGGTTCTCCTCAATTGTTCAGGAGTAGCCATGTTGGGCTTAGGTTCAAACTTCACAGTGTTAGGGTATGTATTACTAATGAAGCTTGGGTACTTGTTCATTAGTGAACAGGTAACATTAATGGTAGCCTAAATTAAGGTGACTACTTTATACTTTACCTCACTTGAGGTTGAATGTACCTACCTACCTAACAACAAATAGCTAGATATTTTGTGCACTGTCTGAACTCCACCATTAGTTCTCGTCCGGTTAGCTCATCCTTATCACCATCAGAGTTAATGGAGATAATCCAGCAATACACAAAATAGATACACAAAATAATGTATACAAAAGAAATATTATGGAGATACTCCAATCAGAGTTATCTCAAAATTTATCCCACCCTGTAGAGGGTCAGCACAATAATGTAATATATACACAACACTGACTAGTTTTAGATCTAGTCATAATAATTCCTAGCTAAGAACTATAAAATTATTTAGTCTGGGCTTGTACCAAATTCAGCACAATCTCAGCCTAAATTCTACCTAATAACATGGGTAAAGATTATTGTGGTGCAATAAGGTAACTATAGTTGTGCTGTATTTTTGGGTTTTTTGTTTTATAAGAGTGCTCTTGCACACACAGGTGAATAATTGTGTACAGTTAAGTTTGGCTTGCTAGCCACAGCCTTTTGTGATGGTTGATGGTGTTAATTAACTTGTCAACCACATGCAACCTAGATTCCCCTGACAAATGTACACCGTCTCTGGTCAGGTTCTGTCTGTAAGGTCTGGCTGTAAATTGTATATATGTGGCATCCAATCTCACTCGTTTTTTCAGCCTGAAATTTATGTACTTAGCAGCTCTCAGGTAGTATTCCGGAGTTACTCCCCAACGATTATCTTGGCTAGGTTGGCGAGGCTCCACTAATGTGAATACTACTGATTCACTGATGAGCTTGAAAGAAGAAATTATGTTTTTGAGGTGTTTGATCACCTCGGCTGGATGACGAGTGGGGTGGATGTCATTACCACCTAAGTATATGATAGTTAGGTGGTGAGGCCACTCTAACGCAGGTGTTAGGGTGGTGTTATTGTAAAAGTTGTGAGCTGTTGCTCCTGGTGACCTAAAGATTCTCACCTCGGTGTGAGGTATAGGTCTAAGTGTTGTGGGTAATTGGCTATGACCCACTAAAGCCACTTTATACATGAGATAAAAGTAGCAATATGTTAGTGTGATCTAGGCTAACTAATGTGTTACAATGTTAGTTGTCACAATTGATTAAATAGTTAGTCTAGCTTCTATCACACAAGGATTAGCTATTAATGGTTAATATTTTAATTATAAATTTAATGCCTATCCGGTTCGAAAAGGACCATAATGTGGGATATTTGGGTTTGATTCTGATTAATTAATAATTAAAGTAGTAAATTAAATTACGAAGGACCACCCGCTTTTAAAGAGAAGAGGGAAACTGAGAATTTAGATCATTAAATAAAGTTCTAGAGAAAACCAGTGACTATGGATATGACTAGAAAGTATGATCATAAGAATAATTAATGGGCTGTATTATTAAAAAACCAAACCTCAAACACCTACATTGGGGGGTTATTACTGGAGGTCAGTACGTCCAGGAATCAGTGTGGTTCGTTCACTAATTCTATTAATAATAATCTAATCCTATAATTAATGTTGAATATAATATTATTCATACAAAGAAGAACATGAATATGTGCATAATAATGAATTACAGTAAATCACACATTATGTTGAAAACATTCTGAATGTATCAAATTGCAATGTTATGAGTAAAAGAAATAAGCCTTAGCTGGTAATAGATTCCTTTAGATAACCCTGGTAGTCCTCTTAATCTCCAGGTCTGATACACCGACGTCTGACACGGTTAACATGGAGAAGACAGCATGAGGAATTCGTCTCTCGAGCTGCAAAATAAATAACTACCAGTAGCAATTGATTTAACTACTCAATACATATTCAAGATTATTGATATCTACAGAGAAATTTCTAATCACCTGTTATTAGGTGTTGTCGTGCCGCGTGACGCGCAATCACCCCGCTATTATTAAACCTGTAAATGATGCATCAAATAAAAGGTACTTAGCTGTGGGCACTGTGTAAGTATTAAGATTGCCGTAATTTCGCATCCCAGGCTCCGGTGAACCTATCCTGGATTGATGCGTTTCAAGCTGGCTGATCACGTGTCGTCAGGAACCAAGTCTAGGGGTCCCTTATTTAACACCAGCACTAGTTGAAGATATTATCTGCAAGGTCGTTCACGCCTCACAGTGGCGGCTTTCATCTGAGGATGGACACACTTGTCCTATTTGCTGGACAATGGCGTCTTTTGTGAGTACGGTAAGCGTAGCTTTGCCTCCTTCTGGCCTTGCACGTGTCCGCTTCCCGACTGAGGATGGCGTCGCGTCCCCTACCCCACGCCGAGTCGACGTTCATTACACAAATTATTGGCATGAACATTAATATTTCTCGCATTCGCGCTTGAAACTCTAAAGACTGGACGGGTTTATTATTTAGAGGAACGGAATATTATTATTTAACTATTTTAGAATAGTAAATATATAAGGGAGAGGAATTAATGTCTCCCCATGGCATTCATTGATGACGTTAACACTATCGCGAGGTAGACGGTATAATTCTAACGCTCTATTCGGCTTTTAGTTAGAGAACAATTCGTCTGCAATCAGTTGTCATACAGAATGCTTTAATTATGGAGAATCGTATTTAATTCTCACACAAATTGTATATAATGTGTTTTACTGTAAAGAAATCTGACACAATACTAGCGTTAGATGACGTGAGAATTCTAGCCTAATGCACAGATGAATTATTAGTACAGGAGAATTCTACGAGTTGTTAATTTTACTTACAACAATATTAATATGATTAGTAATAAGTAATGAGAATACAACAATGTTGTATTCGATGTTGGAAATATCCAACATTAGGTTAGGTAGTCGAAAAACAATTCATGAAAACTTTTCTTATTAGGCAAATCGGGCCTTGCATAGTAGTTTGCGAGGGCAGCGGCGGGGGCAGGCGGAGTGAAGGCAGAGCCCCTCTGTGCGCCCGTATTTATACGGCCCCAGACTGCCCGCGCAACGCCGCGGGACGCGCAGCGCAAATGTTTCTCTCTCCCCCATCAGAAATATCCCCGCTTGCGATCAAGCAGTGACCATTTTCTGATCAGGGGGAGAAAGATACTGGCAGTATGGGGCTTTAAATTTATTGAAGATTAAATTCTGCAGAACATGTAAATATATAAAGTTCAAATATATAAAGTAAGTAATTATATAAAGTTTATATCAAACACGGTTTATATTATAGACTTATAACAAAGTTTATATTATATTAAACTTAATATTGAACATGTAAATATATAAAGTTTCAAATATATAAATTAAGTAAATATATAACGTTTATATTAAAATATATAAAGTAAATAATTCATGAACGTTCAACATGTTCAATATTAAGTTTAATATAATATCAACTTTGTTATAAGTCTATAATATAAACCGTGTTTAATATAAACTTTATATAATTACTTACTTTATATATTTGAACTTTATATATTTACATGTTCTGCAGAATTTAATCTTCAATAAACTTTAACGCCCCATACTGCCAGTATCTTTCTCCCCCTGGTCAGAAAAACACCATTAATAGTGTCCAAGAAATGTGTAAGTACTTCATTCATAATGATGTGCTTCCCGAAATTTTAGCGAAGTATCCAAAATTTGCTTACTGTAGGTAATGCATGCACATGACTGTAAAGCTGCCACCCAGTTGGGTGGGTGTGCAGCAAGACTAGTATATCTGGCGAAAATGAACCTCATACTCTCTGACCAAACTAAGTTCCAAAGGGTAACGAAGGACACTACAGCCGAATTAAAAGCAAAGGTCAACAAACTGATCGAAACTGTGAACGCCAAGAAATCTGGACTCCACCTGCCAAAGATCATTGGGGAATATAAACCTGGATATGCGTATGGAAATGTCAAGACACACAAGCCTGGAAACCCACTTCGGCCAATCATTAGCCAGATACCCACACCCACGTACAGACTGGCGAAGCGACTCAACGGCCTGCTGACTCCTTATGTTCCTTGCGCCTGCAGCCTGAAGTCTCCAAAGGAATTTGTTGACTTACTGCGGGGCACACGGGCCACAGGGATAAGAGCCTCGTTGGACGTAGAATCGCTGTTTACCAACGTACCTGTGGACGAGACAATCGGGATGATAGCCGACAGAGTGTATCGTGATCCAGCCTGTACTCCTCTTGACATACCAGAAAATATTCTGAGGAAACTCCTCCAAGCTTGTACTAAAGAGGCACCCTTCTTGAGCCCGGATGGGCACATGTATAAGCAAGTAGATGGGGTCGCCATGGGTTCTCCCCTAGGTGTCCTGTTTGCAAACTTCTACATGGGTACCATCGAGCAAAAAGTCTTAGTCGACATGAACTTGAAACCGGCCATATACTGCAGGTATGTTGACGACATTTTTACACAGGTACCTGATGTCAGACATCTGCAGGAGCTGAAGGAGGCATTTGAGCAGAGTTCCGTGCTGCGTTTCACTTACAATACAATACAATTTACAATACAATTTTATTTAGGTAAGGTACATACATACAATAAATATTTACAAGGATTGTTTGACTTATAGGTAGAGCTAGTACATACAATGCCTAAAGCCACTATTACGCAAAGCATTTCGGGCATCAACGAGCATCAACGAGCAACGAGCAACGAGCATCATCATTCGGGCATTACGAGATGGAAAAGGATGGGAAGCTGCCCTTTCTAGATGTAACAGTCATGGAAAAGAGCGGAGGTTTCCACACTGCAGTCTACACTAAGGAAACGAACATAGGAATGTGCCTAAATGCCAACAGCGACTGCCCAGACAGGTACAAGAGGAGTGTTGTTAACGCATATGTCGACCGTGCTCTCAGCCACAGCTCAGAATGGAAGCAAGTCGACGAAGAACTCTGTAGGGTAAGGCAGGTCCTAGTCAACAACGGCTTCTCCAATGGTTTCGTCGAAGACATCATAAGAAGGAAAGTGAAACGCCATGCAACCTCTGAAGAGACAACTAACACAACACCTATACCCCCTATTAGACTATTTTACAGGAACTTCTTTTCCACAGCTCATAAAACGGAGGAAAGGGTCCTGAAAGATATTGTTAATAGAAACGTTATCCCTACAGACAAAAATCATAGGATACAACTGACGATTTACTATAAAACCAGAAAAACGGCGAGCCTACTCATGAGAAACTCTCCAGACACAAAACAGAACGCTTTAAAAGAGACTAACGTCGTCTATGCCTTCAAATGCCCTCTTGGGGACTGTAAGCTCCAAAAAACCCAGTATATAGGCAAGACAACAACATCTCTTTCTAGGCGTTTAACGATGCATAAGCAACAGGGCTCCATTAAGGAACATATAATCTCTTCCCACAACCAAACCATCGCCAGAGAAATCCTAGTAAACAACACAGAAATCATCGATAGATACAGCGATAGCAGGCGGCTTGACGTTTGCGAGGCACTACACATCAAGAAGTCAACACCAGCAATCAACAGCCAATTAATGCACAACTATATTCTACCCACCTCAAGACTCCGCTCCAATATAGAAGCATCAAGAAATATGAACCAATAGGCTTTCTACAAACACTTCTATTCAATACCCATTGTTTCGTGTTCTGTCTTGTGTTGATGAAATTAATACCCTATTAATGCCACCTCTTGTTCTGTCTTGTGTTGATGAAATTAATACCCTATTAATGCCACCTCACCCCATCCACCTCACTCAAATGTAGATATAAAATCGGAGATGCGTAAGTTCTATTCAGTTGTGTATTTGTAAACTAAAGTCTTTGAAAATGTAATAAGTTTTACGAAACGCGCTCGTCTCGCGTCAGACTAGAAATAAAAATGAATTTTGGAGAATTGATTTTTGATTTACCTCCAACAGTGAAAAGAAATGTACGAAAGATTGAGAAAATTCGTGTTAGAATTATTAATCTTACTTTTTCGGTCATATTTAATAATATATGTCTACAGGAAAGACTGCTACCAAAATATACTAATATTATATATATATATATATATATATATATATATATATATATATATATATATATATATATATATATGTCGTACCTAATAGCCAGAACGCACTTCTCAGCCTACTATTCAAGGAACGATTTGCCTAATAAGCCAAGTTTTCATGAATTAATGTTTTTTCGTCTACCTAACCTACCTAACCTAACCTAACCTAGCTTTTTTTGGCTACCTAACCTAACCTTACCTATAAATATAGGTTAGGTTAGGTTAGGTAGGGTTGGTTAGGTTCGGTCATATATCTACGTTAATTTTAACTCCAATAAAAAAAAATTGACCTCATACATAGCGAAAAGGGTTGCTTTATCATTTCATAAGAAAAAAATTATAGTAAATATATTAATTCAGGAAAACTTGGCTTATTAGGCAAATCGAGCCTTGAATAGTAGGCTGAGAAGTGAGTTCTGGCTACTAGGTACGACATATATATATATATATATATATATATATATATATATATATATATATATATATATATATATATGTCGTACCTAGTAGCCAGAACGCACTTTTTGTCCTACTATGCAAGGCCCAATTTGCCTAATAAGCCAAGTTTTCCTGAATTAATATATTTTCTCTAATTTTTTTCTTATGAAATGATAAAGCTACCCATTTTATTATGAATGAGGACAATTTTTTTATTGGAGTTAAAATTAACGTAGATATATGACCGAACCTAACCAACCCTACCTAACCTAACCTAACCTATCTTTATAGGTTAGGTTAGGTTAGGTAGCCGAAAAAGTTAGGTTAGGTTAGGTTAGGTAGCCGAAAAACAATTAATTCATGAAAACTTGGCTTATTAGGCAAATTGGGCCATGCATAGTAGGCTGAGAAGTGAGTTCTGGCTACTAGGTACGACATATATATATATATATATATATATATATATATATATATATATATATATATATATATATATATATATATATATATATATATATATATATATATATATATATATATGTCGTACCTAGTAGCCAGAACGCACTTCTCAGCCTACTATGCATTGCCCGATTTGTCTAATAAGCCAAGTTTTCATGCATTAATGTTTTTTCGACGACCTAACCTACCTAACCTAACTTTTTCGGCTACCTAACCCAACCTAACTTTTTCGGCTACCTAACCTAACCTAACCTATAAAGATAGGTTAGGTTAGGTTAGGTAGGGTTGGTTAGGTTCGGTCATATATCTACGTTAATTTTAACTCCAATAAAAAAAATTGACCTTATATATAATGAAATGGGTAGCTTTATCATTTCAAAAGAAAAAAATAGGGAAAATATATTAATTCAGGAAAACTTGGCTTATTAAGCAAATCGGGCCTTGCATAGTAGGCTGAGAAGTGTGTTCTGGCTACTAGGTATGACATATATATTTGTGGACTTATTTGTGGACCTGCATAAAGCTTTTGATACTGTCAACCACCAAAACCTTCTTCTTAAATTACATCATTATGGAGTCAGAGGACACTCCCTACAATACCTCAAATCCTACCTTACTGACAGGCTCCAATATAAATAAATAAATAAATTCAGGTATTCAGGTATAAATAAATTCAGGTATTGTTTATTCAGGTAAGGTACATACATACAAGTGATGTTACATTAATGGATTGATATATAGATAGAGCTAGTACATACAATGCCTAAAGCCACTATTACGCAATGCGTTTCGGGCAAGAAAAACATTAATATCTAGAACTTAATACTAATTGAGAATAAAGAATAAAAAGTGTTGAAAACAAATACAAATAAAGATAAAAAAAAGGGGGAACATGACTGAAAAAGCAGCACAAATACAATAGGTTGACAAACAGTGTTGATTAAAAAAAAATAATAATAATAAAATAATATGTTTTTATAATAATTTTTTAATAATAATAATTTTTAATAATATGTTTCTGCGAATAATACAATTTCTCCCACCCTACCCATCAACATTGGTGTTCCTCAGGGCAGCATACTTGGCCCTCTCCTCTTTCTCATCTACATTAATGACCTTCCAAATGCCTCCCAACACCTCAAACCAATTCTATTTGCTGACGACACAACCTTCATTTACTCCAGTCCTGATCCCCTTGCTCTAAATGCCACAGTAAATACTGAGCTTAATAAAGTCCATCTTTGGCTAACTGCCAACAAACTCACCCTTAACATTGACAAAACTTTCTATATTCTGTTTGGCAATAAATCCTCTAATCAAATAAATCTCAAAATAAACAATACCCAAATTTGTAACAAATTAGATGGCAAATTCCTGGGCATTCTCATTGACCACAAGCTGAATTTCCAGGGACACATTCTAAATATATCAAAAAAAGTTTCAAAAACTGTGGGCATTCTTTCTAAGATCAGATATTATGTACCACGCCCTATCCTGGTGACTCTCTATTACTCCCTTATCTATCCATATCTCAACTATGGTATTTGTGCTTGGGGCTCTACTACCCAAAATCACTTACGTCCTCTAATTACTCAACACAAAGCTGCTATTAGGACAATATCCAACTCTGGCCCCAGACATCACTCGGTACCCCTACTCAAATCTCTGAATATGTTAGACATTAAGTCTCTGCACATTCTCTCATGTGTATTATACATATATAAAACGCTAAACTATAATGCCAATCCTGATCTCAAAAGCTTCATAGAAGGTTGTAACAGAACCCATGAGCACCACACCAGAAATAAATACAGTTTTGATATTCCTAGAGTACGACTTAATCAAACTAGAAATGCTCTACAAATCAAGGGGCCCAGAATGTGGAATGACCTTCCCGACCATGTTAAAGACTGTACCTCTCTCAACCAGTTTAAGTTAAAAACGAAGCTATACCTAATAAATTCCCTGTAACCTACCTTACCCTTCTATTGTCAACCAATGTCTGTTTTTCTTTAAAGAGCGCTGTTTGTCGACATGTTTGTATTTGTGCTGCTTTTTCATCTATGTTTTCATTTCTTGTTTTCATCTACTCATTATGCTCAATTAGTATTAAGCTTGTCATTTAAGTTTATCATGCCCGAAACGCTTTGCGTAATAGTGGCTTTAGGCATTGTATGTACTAGCTCTACCTATAAGTCAACCAATCTTTGTAAAAATTTATTGTATGTATGTACCTTACCTAAATAAAATATTATTTTATTATTATTATTATTATTATATATATATATATATATATATATATATATATATATATATATATATATATATATATATATATATTGTGACAATAATCTCTTTCAAGAGAGAGATTGAGCCTGCTCTTCCCGACATAATTACGTCAAAATACAAGATACTATATACAAGATACGTCCACCACGTATCGCCAAACGTTTTGCCCAGAGAGCAAATCGTACCCAGCACACAGTGACACCTGCTACCACCGCAGTAACCAGCTAACTGCTCATCCTCTGCCTGCCTGTCGCTGATTGGCTGGTGACTCGTCGCCCCTGCCCTCCGCCTCCACCACAAGTCGACGTCTGGACTGCAGTGCGCCAGTATCGTCAGAATATCTCAGTGCTCCAAGCAGTTGACATCTCTCGCTGGTAGACTAAGCCTTGGCTTTCGTGTACTAAGGGAGGTGGCAGCTCGAAGCCAGTATTCCAGCACCACTTTTATTTTATTTTGCTATCACTGTAACTTGTCTTAACGTAACTTTTCATTTGCCAGTGATTATTCATGTTATTTTGTTTGTTGACTTATCTTGCATATTTTTATGTGATTACCTTTATTCATGTCTTGTTTTTCTAGAGTAATTAAAATTTCATTGTTTATATACTTGTGTTTTGTGTGTCTTCCCATTACCTTACCACAGACAAAAGGACCAACTTTTCTCTTTTTTTTTCGTGATGTGACGAGGCCCTGCCCCTAGCTTTTGAAACAGCCGAACACCATCGCTTTACCGTCACATAACGTGGGGGCCTCCCAGCAAACATTTTCACGTTTTTAAAACGTCCTAAAAACCACATTTCATAGTTTTCAGCACGTTTATAATTACGTTTAGAAAATGTTTTTTGAGAACTTTTATATACGACCTTAGAACGTAAATAATTAACATTTCTAAAAACTTTTTTATAATCTTTTAATTACCTACATTAAAACGTTTAGGGTAAATTAGGGTATAATAATTTTTTAATTCATATCTGAAATAGAAAGGGAGAGAAAGAAAGAAAGAAGACATATCTGAGAAAGAAATGGACATCCTATATATGGACGTGTAAATTACAAATAAATAGGGTACAAAAAGATAATTAAAATATTATATTTATTTAATTAAGAATGAGTAATACAATAAAATATATGTAATAGCTCAAAATATATAGACTATATCCAACAGAATATAAAAGTAAAAATTTAAAAATCTATTTATGCAATATGTGAACACAATAGATTTCGTGAACAAGCAGCCTGTGATTCATGTCATGCTGAGATCAGTCTGACGTTACAATTAAGGTGACAAAGTTGAAATGAGTGTACACTTTTCAGTATTTCCGCACACTAACAGGGAATGTCCCCAAAAAAATGGAGAGAGTGGAGGGATAACTCGCCCAAAACGCGAAAGTGTTTGGGGAGATTAACTTTCGTTCAATACTATTATGCAAGAGGAGCCACACATCTATGGTTCATCCAATAAAATCAGCAGACTTCTAGATGTTACTACTGCTCGGCTTAGACTCGGTTACAAGTATTTCTGGGAATTCTCATTATCTGCCGATGTAGACCTGACCAAATGTTAACTGTCAACAAAATTATTCGCACACCCCCCCCCCCCCCGTCACTATGTGATAGTGAATTCAGAGACAATTCTATAACCAATGTACCAACGATGTGTCAATATTTCATTCAAAATGATCTGGTACCAGAAATTTTAGCCAAATATCCCCAGTTTGCTAACTGTAAGTAGTAACAAAGTGATTGTAACCTATCCACCGCTGCCCACTGGATGGGGGGCGGTGTGCAGGACAAACATATCAATTGTGACACTAGCTCTCCACATATGTCAGTTGCTGAATTTAGAAACTGTACTTGTGATCGATCTTGAACCCATTGTTGATGTGACGACTTTTACTGAATTTTGTAACTAGCTCATCAAGATTGTAACTTGCTTAGCTAAATGAATTGTGGGGTTCAGTCCCTGAGCCCATTATGTGCCTCTGCAACCCTTTCCACTACCGCCCACAAGATGGGTATGGGGTGCATAATTAATGAACTAAACTAACTTTAAGGCATCCTGAAAGAAAGTTTGGAGGGCTTGAAAAATTGCAGAACGAAGCGTTGAGGATAATCCTTGGGTGCCTTCGTACCACAAAGATACTTAATATGAGAAAGGAACTTAATATTCCGAGCGTTGTTTATCGTGTTACTGAAAATAACTGTCAAATTGGTATAAAAATGCTTAGGCTAGCTCATCCTAACCCTTGCACAGAAGCCCTCCAGAATTTCTTTATTGAATGTAAACATTGTTTCAAATAGATAAATAAAATTGGAACTGAACTCAGAAAGTATCAGATTTATAATTTGTACCAAGAGAGACAACAATAGCACTTTCCTGCACTGTAGGAAATTACACCCTTTTCAATTTTAATCCCTCCCTTTCCATCAAAGGAGCAAATTAGAGATCAGTCCCAGCTTTGTTTTGAGGCAAAGCTCAACGTCTTAAGCCATATTGATGCTCTGTCCACAGAGCATTCTCTCTCTCAAATCATATACACTGAAGGTTTCCTAGAGCGCCCAACGGGTGCAGCTGGAAGTTCAGTTGTCCTGGCAATAGGATATGACTTATATTTTGAGTGGGGAGTCCGTATAAACAACTGGGCCTCTACCCTTCAGACTGAACTATTTGCCTTGCTCCTTGCACTGAAATGTGTACAAGTATCCAAACTTGATACATTAATTGTAAGTGACTCTTTATCATCCTTAATTGCTCTCAACTCTTTAAGACATAACTGTAACATGCTTGTGTCTGAAGCTAGACACAAATACAATAACAACTTGAGGAACCTTATCATAAACAATAATCTCAACAAAAATCACATAGTTCTCAGAGGTGATTTCAATATTGACCTAGGGCTACAAAATAACCCTCAAGTAGACTATTTCCTCAACAGCATGAATTCCTGTATGCTCATCCCCGCAATCACCAGGCCCACCCGAGTCACTCAAACATCTGCGACTACCCTGGATCACTGATGGACCAACATAACAGCTCCTCTTACATCAAGTATAATCACTGACAGAACAACTGACCATTATCCTACCTTCCTTGTAGCGAACATGGCCATAACACCACCAGGTAACAAGAAAATTACCTTTAGGTTACAATATGAAGCGGCAATAGGCAATCTCACAAATGCTCTCCACAATGTAAACTGGGAATCTAAATTTATCAATACACAGGATAATAATTCGTTAACTAGCCTCTTTTCAAAATTTAAAGCCTTTACAATACTTATTGTCCTCTCCTCACCAAGCAAGTAACTGGCAAAAAGGTTAAATAATCCCTGGCTCACTAATGGCATACTTAAAGCAATCGACAAGAAACATGAATATGAAAAAAAAAATTAGGATTGGCCTAGTTGGAAAAGAAGTAGTTAAGAGGTACTCATCAGTGCTTACCAGTATAATAAGAGCAAAGCGTTCCTATTACGAGAATAGATTCAAAGAAGCAAAAGGCAACATAAAAAGCACATGGAGAGCCATCTCTGCCATCCTAGGAGCTAAACAACATTTACATAATAAGATAAAAATCTCCAAGGATGGTTATACACCTGCCACAGATCTTGAAACAGCAACTGAATTTAATAGCTTCTTTTCATCGTTTGGTGCTCACCTTGCCCGAAAAATCCCAGAGACTCAGACATATGTTACCACATATCTTTCACGCAGCTATCCAAACTCTCTTCTCCTCTCTCCGGTCAGCCCTACAGATGTTGTGTCCATCATTCACTCGCTAAAAACCAAAGCTGGGTACATTAGTGAAATACCATCGATGGTACACAGGCGTGCCTCCCATGCCCTTGCACCATCCATAGCACTGCTGTTCAACAAATCCCTAGAGTGTCATACCTTCCCTGATATCCTTAAAAAAGCAAGAGTAACGCCAGTTCATAAAGGAGGTAACACGGCAGACATAAATAATTACAGACCCATATCGAATCTACCTATATTATCAAAAATATTTTTTTTTTTTTTTTACAAACAGCTCTACTCCAATCTTGTAAAATTCAATATACTAAGTCCCTGTCAGTTTGGCTTCCGCTCCCAAAAGAGTACCAATGATGCTATTGTTAGTCTGCTTGACTTAATCTTCTCAGCCCTTGACAAAAGTGAGTTTCCAATTGAACTCTTCATCGGCCTGAGAAAGGCCTTTGATACTGTTAACCATAACTACCTCTTACTTAAATTCCACCATTATGGAATCCGTGGCCTTGCCCTAAACTATATCCGATCCTATCTTAGTAACAGACACCAATATGAAGCCATCAATGATATAACCTCTCCCACTCTACCACTTACCGTAAAGGTGCCACAGAGCAGCATCCTAGGACCCTCCTCTTTCTTATATACATCAATGATCTCCCTAATGTCTCTAACATACTTAAACCTATATTGTTGGCTGATGATACTACTCATCTACTCTGACCCCAACCCACTCCTGTTAAATAATGTTGTAAACAATTAATTAAAAAAAGTCTACTTGTGGATGTCAACCAACAAACCTCACACAAAACATAGAAAAGACCTACTATACCTTATTTGGAAACAAATCAACAAATGCAATTCAGCTTCAGATAGATAATGTAAACATTAGCAATAAAAATGATGGAAAGTTTCTTAGCCTATACTTAGACAAGAGACTCAACTTCCGCACCCATATACAACACATAACTAAAAAGGTTTCTAAAACAGTTGATATACTGTTTAAGATCAGATATTATGTACCCTACTCTGCTCTCCTCTCACTCTATTATGCACTTATCTATCCCTATCATTCTTATGGTGTTTGTGCTTGGGGTTCAACCTCTGCAAACTACCTCAAGCCCATCATCATCCAGTAAAAATCTGCTATCAGGACAATAACTAACTCTACCTTCAGACAACACACAGCTCCCTTGTTCAAATCCTTAAACATGCTAAACAAATTCACTCCATACATTCTCCTGTGTAAATTACGTTTATAAAGCCCTTTTTCTAACTGCAAACCCTGTTCTGAAACTCTTCCTGGACAGATGTAATAGAACACATGGCAACGTCCCCACCAGACATAAATATCTCTTTGATATCCCCAGAGTCAAACTTAATCTATGTAAACACTCTATGTAAATAAAGGGACCCAGTCTATGGAACTCACTCCCTTATAATGATTTGAAAAGCTGTCCAACTTCTGCCATATTCAAAAATAAAACCAAAAAGTACCTGTAGTACTTTTTAAGTACGAGGGAGTAATGCGCAAAGCGTCCCTCACCTGTGACGTCACAGCGTCATCTGACGCTATATCAACACAGCGGCCATTTTGTCGTGAGTTCAGTCATGGCGAGGACTAACCCTTCATGCAAACTGCACCTACTATCAAGAAGAAGAAGATTTTGTGTTCCACCGATAGTATTATCGTAAGTAAGCACTTATATTTTATATTTTATTATATTAATTTATTCTATTTTTCTGTAATATAGGTCCAAAGGGTTGTTAAGGAACAAGGGTGTAGCGATACCGACGCTCAGTGCGCTCAACTCACACCAAAGTATCACCTGTGTAGCTTCTGTAATTAGTGTTAATTAGTTATGCTATAAGATAATGAAGCGAGTATAAGATTAACTCGCTACAAGGGTACTGTGTTGGGAGGTGAGGGCTGTTACTGGTGTCTGTGGGGATGTGAGGACTTGTACCAACCACTATCACCACCAGTACCTTGTCTTGCATCCTGCTTAGTATTCCTATTGAGATATGAAGTATTATTGCATTCATATAATTATTCATTCACAGTCATTACTATTTTTATGGGCTATGTTCTGTTACCCTAATGCTTTTTACCCCTGGGCATGTCCATTTACTCTCCAGCCCCGGTCCATAGAATTACCCCAATATCACCCCAAATCAGGTCAAAACTACCCAAATCGTCCTAGCATTACGTAAGTAATGAAGAAATATGGCATATTTACTTACTATAATGTTGGTGCTACACTTAGAACATGATCAAACCTATTTTTACTCTGAAATAATCTAATTTCATAACGAAATGAGACGTAAATATGTGAGAGGTGACGCCATAGGAAGTCGACGGTCCAAGCGACAATTGTGTGGAGCGACTTATCCAAGAAATATGGTCGCCAGGAGAGTGTTTGCTGCCATATCAGCCTCCTGTACACAGTGATCCAGTCCTTTTCGTTCATTGAACACCGAACCCTACACGCCCTCTGATATATTGCTTAATTAACAAATATTCACAAATAAAGATTATATTTGTATATGTTATCAGAAAGGCAGATATAAAATAGTTTTTGTGAATCCATCACAGAGATTATACCTTATTAGAGAGGAAAAATATTCATACTTTAAACAAGGCTTCATGGCCGACGCTCTCCTTACCGATATGGGAACTATGACCTTCCGAAGATCAATGTTAATTTAATCTAGATATTGTAATAAACGAAGTTTTCTATGTCATCATAAAGACATAAATATAAGCTGCATGTTAATACTTTGGCATAAATATAACTGAATTGAAAGTTAAGATATATGCCTTTTTATAGTTACTTGATGGCTCGCTCAGGGAGTGTGAAGGCCTCCACACAAGCCAATCAATTTTATAATTACTTTGCATATATGCAAAGTAACGCCATAGGTCTTTATGTCAGAATAAAGCCATGTAGACGATAATGTAACTACATTTCAAGGAAAACATATCTTAATATAATTATTAAATGAATGCAAAGTTATGGTTAAATAAATAGCCAATACCACACAATCGCCGGTGTCCGGACACATGAATAGTCGCATTAGGTGAAAGGAAATGTACCCAACCATTTCCATTTACCCAACCAGTTTGTGCACCCTATACTCATCCTCTGTGCGGTAATTTATTGTGCATCCCATACTCATCTTGTTACCAGTAGTTTGTGCAACCCATACTCATCCTGTGACCCGTAATTTATTGTGCATCCCATACTCATCCTGTTACCGGTAGTTTGTGCAGCCCATACCCATCCTGTGACCTGTAATTTATTGTGCAACCCATACTTATCCTGTGACCTGTAGTTTATTGTGCAGCTAATACTCATTCTGTGAGTCATAGGACATTGCGCAACCCTTTCTCATCGTGTGAATCTTTGTTTACTTTGCTCACCATATTCATCCTCTGCGCGATAGTTTCTTGTGCAACCCATACCCATGATGTGAGTGGTAGTTTATTGTGTACCCTATATTCATCCTGTGAGTATAGGGTACACAATTCTTGTTTGGATTCTTGTAATGTTATTTGTCTATTTGTTGTCACAGTATTTGTGCGCCCCTTGAGGGACTTGAATTAGAGGGGGGTTGAAATAGCCTAAGCTACTCTATCCCTTTGAGATGTATTTATTGCTTATCTCAATAAACATACTTGAACTTGGGTACACAATGAGTTCATTTGTACTCCATACTCATCATCAAGAAGTGTATTTTACCAGCATTGTAATATAAATTAAGAATAAAAGCTTAACTGGATTACGGACCCATAATCAAAATAAGAGTCATCACTAATTATCATGACAAATTGTCTAGGCTACACTTCTGCCTTCGACAAGCTGCCGCCGGAGGTGGGTATAGTTTATTGTACACCCCCGCACCCCCAGTCCTGGAAGGGCGGGCATTGGGATGTGGACATGTGTACCATTATACCCCCCCCCCCCCCCTCAAACACACACACACTCCTCTCCTGTTAATAATAATACTAATAATAATAAAAATTAAAAATAATAACGTTAATAAATATTATAATTAAAACACTGTAATACCCTAGTGCTTGAATGAAGGTGAAGGAAAGACCCAATAAATGTGTAAGTGTATTAAAAACCAAATTTTCGTTGGGTGAGCTGGCAGGTGAGCACCACCTGCCAGCTCACCCAGTAATGAACATCACCTGCACACTGCACTGAACCACTTGCCAGCAGGTGCAGAAGTACGATGGAGAGAGCAAAGTATACAATATTTCAAGTATAATATTAAAGATATATTTAGGATTTAATGTTTTCCTATAAAGTTTCAATAATACCTTTATTTGATTTTTTGTATTATTTTCTACCACAGACGTGGCCACACATTAACAATGCTAACCAGCATATATACATTTTCTTCAGTCCGCCATGGACTCTAACCCTTTCCACTACCGCCCACAAGATGGGTATAGGGTGCATAATATAAGAACTAAACTAACTCCATTGATAGGGTTAGAGATTTGTTAAACATATAGTTCAGGGATTTAATGAACAATCAACCACATAAGGTGATTGTAGTGTTTTTAAAATGCTAGGCTAAGCTACATACGTAAATACATAAATACACAAATTTACGTATGCCCTACATAAAGTGTTCGATGTGTCTTTTACATAGTGTCATTAACGTGCATTTACAAAGGTGAAATTGAATTCTGACCAGCTTCCACATATACTTTATACACATACATATACACACACAGACGTATGCGTACATATACATATATATACATACATATATACACACACACATACACATATATTTGTCTCTTTTACTCTGACAAGGTGAGATAACTGATAGAGAAACTAGTGTGCAATTAAGCACTTAATCACTGAAGGTGATTAAGGTGCTTTCACAAGCTCAGGTTATAGAGTTACATCACATACATTCATTGTATAATTGATACGTTACATGGTCAATCTAGGGTACAAGTTCAATATATCATCAAGTGTTCCAGTACTCAAATAGTAATTACACAGTTCAGCATACCTTAGCCCAGGAGGGCGAAAGTCAGTCAGTATGGGACATTCTACAATATAATGTTCAAGGGAGTGCATATTTTCTCTTTCACAAAGTTGACACATTGTGTACTCGACATTTGGGTTTTGAGAAAGCTGCCAGATACGTCTATATCCCAAGCGTATTATGGCCACTATAACATCACATTGCTGGGTTCTTGTTCCATTAATCCTGTATGTGAATGTCTCCGCACGATATCTATCATAATATTTAATGCTACAATTTTCAGGTCTTTGTGAATTTGTTAGGTCGGTGAGATTTTCATTAGATGTTTGCTTAAGTATTCTCTTTGTCACTGCTAATGAAACACCCATATAAATTTCTACCACTGGTTTTCTACAGGCTGTCTTTGCAAGCATATCAACAGTGTCATGCCTTGAGATGCCAACATGTGATGGTATCCATAGGAATTTAATTTCAAATCTCTTTTCTTTGGCAGCTAAAATATTCATTCGAATATCACTGACTATTTTCTGGGTGTCACTACTATGTGCGTTCAATACCAGGAGTGCACTCTGCGAATCACAGTATATAAGTCGACTGCCTTTGTGTTTTAAAAATTCAGTGGCAAGGTATATGCCTGCAAGTTCGGTTTGAGTTGTACTTGCCCAATCATTGACGCGCTTCATTCATGTATGTACGAGAGAAGATTGTTCAAATATATTACATGCACATCCGGTACATCGTCCACCTTCTTCTACAGAACCGTCGGTATAGCACTGACACACATCGTTACCCATACCCTGAGTACTCTCAGTGATGCTTTTCAGTGTTAACTGTTTTAATAATGTAGAGTGTACATTATCTTTCTTGGGTGCATTTACAAAATCAACTGCTAGATCCAAGTTATCCCATGGAGTAATTGGTTGATTAATCGTTAATTGAGTTGGGTACATATTTAATATTTTGATGGAGTTGGCTACCTTGTAGAACCAAAATGCATAATCAGATTTCGCTCTTCTACGGAGCTCAGGTGAGTGTAGCATATTAGAAAGTTTAGCTTGAAACTTCTTGTATTGCCGAGATCTACTCAATGCCTTCACGCCGAAAACTGTGCTAATAGACAAAATTATGTTAGAGATATGGGTCTATAATTATCTGAGTGTGCTTTGGGGATGGGAACAATGACACTGTCCAATCATCAGGTAATACTCCTTCACTTAAACTCATTCTGTACAACACTAAAAGTGGATTACCTGGTACTTGTGAGACTAATCTCAGTAAACTGTAAGTAATACCGTCCTCTTCAGGAGCAGTAGACTTATTTTACGAAATAAGTCTACTAGACTTATTTTTTAGAAATCACTTACGTCCTCTAATTACTCAACACAAAGCTGCTATTAGGACAATATCCAATTCTGGCCCCAGACATCACTCGGTACCCCTACTTAAATCTCTGAATATGTTAGACATTAAGTCACTGCACATTCTCTCATGTGTATTATACATATATAAAACGCTAAACTATAATGCCAATCCTGATCTCAAAAGCTTCATAGAAGGTTGTATCAGAACCCATGAGCATCACACCAGAAATAAATACAGTTTTGATATTCCTAGAGTACGACTTAATCAAACTAGAAATGCTCTACAAATCAAGGGGCCCAGAATGTGGAATGACCTTCCCAACCATGTTAAACACTGTACCTCTCTCAACCAGTTCAAGTTAAAAGCGAAGCTATACCTAATAAATTCCCTGTAACCTACCTTACCCTTCTATTGTCAACCAATGTCTGTTTTTTTCTTTAAAGAGCGCTGTTTGTCGACATAATTGTATTTGTGCTGCTTTTTCATCTATGTTTTCATTTCTTGTTTTCATTCTACTCATTATGCTCAATTAGTATTAAGCTTGTCATTTAAGTTTATCATGCCCGAAACGCTTTGCGTAATAGTGGCTTTAGGCATTGTATGTACTAGCTATACCTATAAGTTAAACAATCCTTGTAAATATTTATTGTATGTATGTACCTTACCTAAATAAAATTGTATTGTGTTGTATTGTATTGTATTTTATTGTGCTACACAGCCTTCCCGGCTTGGTGCCTTCTTTGGTAATTACTTATCAAAGGCAGCTCCATACGAGGAGCTGCCTCGTATGGGCCAATAAGTCTTTTGCAGTTACCTTCATTCTTATGTTCTTACTTACATTTATTGAATTTTATCATCATCATCATTTACAGAAATAAATTAACATAAAAAGTAGTCATTTTAATACACAAAACAGAAGTAGATATTATGTAAATTATGATGCAGGATAGGATCACTATTAAGAACTTAATTATAAACCACAATATGTTTTATATCGTCAGAAATTCGGAAACATACCATATATTTTCAAATATTTACAATTAAAGTATTTATTTAGGAAATAAGTATTCTAGTTACCCGAGTTAGCTCTGAGAACACACATTCTTGCAGCAAGAATTTCTTCCCACTAATCTGAGAGATGCTAATGAGACCAGTCTCGACCCACTGGACAGGTCATGAACAACAATCAACTACAGCACCATCTATGTCAGAAGATATTCAAAATATTCTTGATATCATTCAAATTGTCAATACGAGAACAGAATACATAAGTTGAGTGATGTCAAAGGAATCATATTGACTGACCGAGCCCCATTGTAAATATCCGTGGCTTCCTGACCATAAAGGTACCGACGCGGTCGAGGGTAAGAGACCGGATGTACCCATATACCTATGAGGCCATCAAAAATAGTGAGTCACGCCAAACAAAAAGAAGTACTGGTAAACAGGTCAGACACAACCAGTACTATGATGATGCTAAACTGAAAGAGCTTAAATCAATTGCTAGACAGACAGGTAAAGCATATAAGAGCCTTAGAACTCCTCAAATGTTAAAACTGTTTCAGGCCGCGCTTGCAGCGGCAAGGGAGAGAATGACTGAACTGAGACAAAATGAATGGGAGGGTTTTGTTACTGGACTTAACCTGCATACTCCCCTGGGCAAAGCCTGGAAAGGCATAAACAAAATTATTGGTAAAAATAGTAGACAAGTTTCACACCCAAACCCGCTACAGAAAGCCAATCAGTTAATTGCAAAATGGGCTCAGGTTTCCAGCCTTGGAATGCTACCAGCTAGCACTGGGGAGAAATTGCAGGCGAGGTCCACAGACAGAAATTCTCTCATAAATTTCATGTTGAGCAAGCAACATGATGAATGTGATGTTCCATATACAGATTATGAATTGGATGCAGCCCTCTCCAGGGGCAGTAGCACTGCTCCTGGTGAGGACGGTATCACCTATGATATTCTAAGACTCCTACATCGTGTACCCGGTAACCCATTATTAGAATTGTTTAATGCCAGCTATGTCTCTGGGCAGTTGCCTGTATCATGGACCACCAGTCTTACGGTACCTGTACCAAAGCCTGGCCAACCGGATGCTTTCCGTCCCATCTCACTGACCAGTTGCATGTGCAAAACCTTTGAGAGAATAGTAGACAATCAACTAAGCACCATTCTCTCTTTGAGAGAATGGTGCTTAATAGATTATTGTATAGAGTTAAAGAGCACATGTCACCTGATATCAATGGTTTCACACATGGTAAAAGTGTACACAACTGTATCACAACCTTTCTTACTGTTCATGGAGATAAAAGGCACAAGTACACAACATTTCTTGATTTAAAAAATGCCTTTGATATTGCTAATAGGGAAGTGATTATGTATGAATTAGCGAGAATGGATATAGGGGGACATTTATTACAGTGGATACGAGGCTATCTTACCAACCGGAAGTCCTCTGCGCTGTTCCAAGGCTACAAGAGTGAAACTAAAGTAATGCAACTAGGCACCCCACAAGGAGGAGTACTTAGTCCTACCTTGTTTAATGTTCTAATTAATGCTTTACTAAAATCAATCCCAACTAGTCCGGCAAACATCACTATCAGATATGCAGATGACATCCTTGTACATACTAAAACCCACCGCAAAATGCAAACAGTCTTAAATTGTATACATACAGCTTGTGAGAGCCTTGGTCTTGTAATCAACGCTGCTAAAACTAAGGTATTTAACAGACAAATTGGCAACCGCAAAAGTGGACCACGAAAACTTAAGATAGACAACATACCAATAGACTATGTCTCTTCTTTCAAATACCTTGGTGTCTCTGTCCCTTGTACCTCAACTGCAGTCAATAAGTTACATCAACAATGTAGAGACAGACTCAAGGCTCTCAGAACTGTAGTGGGGTACAGCCCGAAATATGGTGTTAATATTAGAATAGCAAGAATGATGTATTTAGCGTATATAAGGTCTCTGATAGACTATCATGCACCAGCTTTGGTCCTGCAGAATGGCAAAAGTATTGATAGACTGGAAAAAATGCAAAATGAAGCACTCAGAATTATACTTGGCTGTCCTATAACTACCAAAGTTCTCAACATGCGGAAAGAATTAAATATACTTAGCATTAGAGATAGAATATTTGAAAGGTTGAAAGAAAGAATATTTAGGGTTGGTTAGGTTCGGTCATATATCTACGTTAATTTTAACTCCAATAAAAAAAATTGACCTCATACATAATGAAATAGGTAGCTTTATCATTTCATAAGAAAGAAATTAGAGAAAATATATTAATTCGTAAAACTTGGCTTATCAGGCAAATCGGGCCTTGCATAGTTGGCTGAGAAGTACGTTCTGGCTACTAGGTACGACATATATATATATATATATATATATATATATATATATATATATATATATATATATATATATATATATATGTATATATATATATATATATATATATATATATATATATATATATACACACACACACATATTTATAATATACTCACACACACTCATCCTAGCGCAGTAATTTATTGTGCAACCCATTCCCATCCTGTTACCAATAGTTTGTGCAACCCATGCTCATCCTGTTACCTTTAGTTTATTTTGAAACCCATAGTTGACAAAACCATTATTATTATTCACTATGATGAAGTTGCACACTTAATGCCTGAATATATATTTTGCTTGTATGTACTCGATATCTTTGTTCACTACCTTTTGTTCAAAATGGACTCGGTAAGAGATGCCGCAGTTTCGCATGATTACTAAATTGTCCTGGTTTCTAGGAACTGTGAGCATGGGTCTGAGGAAAAACTGTCCTTACTCTGAATACCGCAACGTCTGTGCTTATATGTGCAAGCAGTCTCCGTGGTGTAGTGGTAAGACACTCGCCTGGCGTTCCGCGAGCGCTATGTCATGGGTTCGTATCCTGGCCGGGGAGGATTTACTGGGCGCAATTCCTTAACTGTAGCCTCTGTTTAACGCAACAGTAAAATGTGTACTTCGATGAAAAAACGATTCTTCGCGGCAGGGGATCGTATTCCAGGGTCCATAGGATTAAGGACTTGCCCGAAACGCTACGCGTACTAGTGGCTGTACAAGAATGTAACAACTCTTGTATATATCTCAAAAAAAAAAAATATATATATATGAATATATGTCACATACACATATTTTATA